>NC_133324.1:865978378-866278378 GCF_042186555.1 Aquarana catesbeiana
AGCTGGTCAACTCCTTCCTGTGTCATGACCTAAAGTCTGTCCAGGAAGTAAGGCAGAAGATATCAAGCAGTGTGTTTAAATAGATATAAAGAGAGTAAGGTAAGCCTGTGTTGAATTAATGGAAAGCGGTTTTATTTTTGCAAAATAAGTACATTAATGCTATATTGGTACATAGGGGAGCTGGAATTTAGAGAAAAAAAAAAGGTGAATAAAGGTGAACATAGCCTTTAAGATGGAGAAATAGACAAGGAAAATGATCATTCAATGACAACAGACAAAAAAGTTTCTACAAATGTATGTTTTGGTGATGTCTGTCTTAGGCTCGGTTCACATTTAAGCCGGTCGCGGATCACACAGCAACACTGTCTGTCCCTGTTCTCTATTTCAAGGACGAATCAGGGCAGAATCTTTGCCTGAATTCGGTCCTGAAACGGAGGCAAAGATGCACAGCGTTTCTGTGCAGTGCACTCCACAGCCGCCCCTGAGACTTGTGAACCGGCTCCGTAGAGAGCCGGTCACATTCTCCTGCTATGCGAATTGGATGCGGGGAAACCCGCATCCAATTCGCATAGGTGTGAACCCAGCCTTATAAGCCTTATAAAAAATAATTTATGAAAGGTAGCTTCATGTAGGACAAAATAACAGGTTCTCCTTAATCCCCCCTTTTTAGCAGCACATACTTACCTTTGCTTTGCTCCTCGGCCACTCAATTCTATTTCAATTCTTATTCTTATGCTGCCCAAAGCAAAAAAGAAATTACAATATAGTTCTTGACTGTAATGTACTGAACTGACTTCTTGATAACAGTTGACTACTGTAAAACTAAGGTTGACTCCTTGATTTATTTGTTTATTTTTTTTCATTCTAGGGATTCAGGGAACACTCAAGTCCAAGACAAGAACATGTGAAACAGCACAAAGACGAAGTCAGTAAAACAAAACGCCAGAGAGAAGCAGAGGCAAAGCATCTTAAAGAGCAGTTAGCAAAGAGCCGAGAAGACCTAACTAAGATCCATGCTGCGGAGATGAAATCTGTACAAATTGCCATGGAAGTAGAAAAAAGACAGTTGCAAAAAGTACAGTAGAAACCAGTAAAAATCATAGTTGCACAAAAACAATATATTATAGTGCCCCCTATAGTGGAGCCGCAGTCAGAGTGGGCTGTCAGCTAGAAGCTTTACTTAAAGTGGAACTTCACTCAAAAGGGGAAGTTCTGTTTTTTAACCTCCCCCTCCACCTCTCCCCCTCCTCTATCACTTTGGCTACATTTTTTGGGGGAACATGTACCTGATTTTGACAGGTACCCACTTCCACTTCTGTTGTAAATGTGGTGCTATGTTATTTTTCCTTTTTTTGTATTTTTTCCTTTAACCACTTAATCTCCGGAAGGTACATACAGCACTGCGTTACTTTAACTGACAATTGAAATTAAAAATTAAAATTGATTTCCTTTTTTCTGACAAATAGAGCTTTCTTTTGGTGGTATTCGATAACCTCTGTGTTTTTTTTTTGTTTTTTTTTGCGCCATTAAACAAAAAAAGAGCGACAGTTTTGAAAAAAAAACTATATATTTTACTTTCTGCTATAAAAAACATCCAATTAAAAATAATTTTAAAAAATCTAATTTCTTCATAAAATTAGGCCACAAGATATTCTGCTACATATTTTTGGTAAAAAAAAAACCCCAATAAGCGTATATTGATTGATTTCCGCAAAATTTATAGCGTCTACAAGCTATGGGATATATTTATAGAATTTTTATTTATTTATTTTTTTTACTAGTAATGGCGGCGATCAGTGACTTATAGCCAGACTGCAACATTGCAACGGACAAATCGGACACTAAGTGACACTTTTTGGGAACCAGGGACACTAATACAGTGATCAGTGCTAAAAATATGCATTGTCACTGTACTAATGACACTGGCTGGGAAGTGGTTAACATCAGGGGTGATCAAAGGGTTAAATGTGTGCCTAAAATGTGCTTGGTTACTGTGAGGGAGGTGCTTGTACTACGGGATGACATAGATCCGTGTTCCTGCTTTGCATAAACACAGGATCACTACCTTCTGTACAGACAGAACGGCAGTCTGCCTTGTTTACATAGACAGACCTCTGTTTTGCTTGTGTCTTGTACAATTGGTGGGTCCCGGCGGACATCGAGTCCACCGGACCCACTGATTGGCTCCCACTGTGTCACAGCAGCAGCGAGTCGACGGCAACGTGCATGCACGCCCTCAGACCCATCAGTGCAGGATCATGTACCTAGTACAGGAGAGCCACCTTGCTGCAGTATAGGTATTGTACAAGGTCGGCAAGCGGTTAAATTCACCTGTTAATCTTGCCAGTAAGTTTGTTATTTTTCATTCTGTTTTGACCAATTTTTCAAGCAAATGTGGCAGGTACAGTATCTCACAAAAGTGAGTACACCCCTCACATTTTTGTAAATATTTTATTATATCTTTTCATGTGAGAACACTGAAGAAATTACACTTTGCTACAATGTAAAGTAGTGAGTGTACAGCTTGTATAACAGTGTAAATTTGCTGTCCCCTCAAAACAACTCAACACACAGCCATTAATGTCTAAACCGCTGGCAACAAAAGTTAGTACACCCCTAAGTGAAAATGTCCAAAGTGGGCCCAAAGTATCAATTATTTGTGTGGCCACCATTTTTTTCCAGCGCTGCCTTAACCCTCTTGGGCATGGAGTTCACCAGAGCTTCACAGGTTGCCACTTGAGTCCTCTTCCAGTCCTCCATGACGATATCACGGAGCTGGTGTATGTTAGAGACCTTGTGCTCTTCTACCTTCCATTTGAGGATGCTCCACAGATGCTCAATAGGGTTTAGGTCTGGAGACATGCTTGGCCAGTTCATCGCATTTACCCTGAGCTTCTTTAGCAAGGCAGTGGTCATCTTGGAGGTGTGTTTGGGGTCGTTATTATGTTGGAATACTGCCCTGCGGCCCAGTTTCCAAAGGGAGGGGATCATGCTCTGCTTCAGTATGTCACAGTACATGTTGGCATTCATGGTTCCCTCAATGAACTGTAGCTCCCCAGTGCCGGCAGCACTCATGCAGCCCCAGACCATGACACTCCCACCACCATGCTTGACTGTAGGCAAGACACACTTGTCTTTGTACACCTCACCTGGTTGCCGCCACACGCGCTTGACACCATCTGAACCAAATACGTTTATCTTAGTCTCATCAGACCACAGGACTTGGTTCCAGTAATCCATGTCCTTAGTCTGCTTGTCTTTAGCAAATTGTTTGCAGGCTTTCTTGTGCATTATCTTTAGAAGAGGCTTCCTTCTGGGACGACAGCCATGCAGACCAATTTGATGTAGTGTGCAGCGGCGTATGGTCTGAGCACTGACAGGCTGACCCACCACGCCTTCAACCTCTGCAGCAATGCTGGCAGCACTCATACGTCTAGTTCCCAAAGAAAACCTCTAGATATGACGCTAAGCACGTGAACTCAACTTCCCGCTGTATGGTCTTGGCCAGCGTGCTGCAGCTCAGTTTCAGGGTCTTGGCAATCTCCTTATAGCCTAGGCCATCTTTATATAGAGCAACAGTTCTTTTTTCAGATCCTCAGAGAGTTCTTTGCTATGAGGTGCCATGTTGAACTTCCAGTGACCAGTATGAGAGAGTGAGAGCGATAACACCAAATTTAATGCACCTAACGAGTCACATGACACAACGGGGAGGGAAAATAGCTAATTGGGCCCAATTTGGACATTTTCACTTAGGGGTGTACTCAGTTTTGTTGCCAGCAGTTTAGACATTAATGGCTGTGTGTTGAGTTATTTTGAGGGGACATCAAATTTACACTGTTATACAAGCTGTACACCCACTACTTTACATTGTAGCAAAGTGTCATTTCTTCAGTGTTGTCACATGAAAAGATATAATAAAATATTTACAAAAATGTGAGGGGTGTACTCACTTTTGAGAGATACTGTATAGAATTGAGACAAACCATTTAAATCTAAAAGGGTGACTTACAATGGTCAGCTTTTATTCATTTATGTAAAACCTTTATCCCAAAAGGAAAAAAAAACTGATGCTGTAATTGCTAGAAATGTGTTAGCGGGAGTTCAACTTTTTTGTTGTCCAATCCATCTAAATTCTCCATCTAGCGCGGAGACACTCTAAGACAGGAAGTATGTCACTGGTTAGATCATAAGGTGAAAATAAAGGAAAAAAAAATCTTAAAATTGAAAACTAATGCAGCCACCACCTTTAAGGACTGCTAAGCTTTGGCTTTTGGGTTGATTTTGCTTTATTAAGATAGGATGGGACACTAATTAGGACATTTAGGACACTTACTCTGACACGTGATAACCCTAAACATATACTCCACAGTGTTTACTGAAGCCATCACGTACTAGTGGCTAAGTTCCATTCATTCTGCAGTGAACGGGACTCAGCTGACGTGATGTACTGGCACTTTTTTTGAGAATTCCTATAGTGCACTTCCACAAAGTAGTCAATTGGAATTCCTTTGTATATGTACAAACAAACATCAACATGCGTAGTCACAAAAAAATTATATCAAATGAGTTTATTCTGTTTAGTGACAGTGTTTTATTGCTTTTTTTTTTTTTGGCTTTAATCATTAATACATTTCTGCCAATTTAAAATGCTTACAGGAACATGAAATACAAATTGAAGAGCTGAAAAAGAAAAATGAAGCCAAGATAAATCAACTGACGGAGGAGAGGGACAACCTTTACATTAAACTTCAAGATTCCATATGTCAGGTATATGTGATAAGATGGAACAATCTGGGTATTGCTATCGTGGGCTTATACTGTAATGGAGGCCTTTACAAAGAACAGTGCTACCCATGGGCATTTTATCTAACCATCGTGCCACTAGGTAGATTGTTTCTCTGTCAAAAGATCATACAATGAGCAATTTACACAATCTACCATATGTGTTCAATAAAGTGGAACTATGAGTGATATAACTAAAAGACTGTAATGTCAAAATTACATAAATGTTTTATCAAAATATAGGTACACTACCTCCACAGGCCTTCCTTTATCCAAATCACCACTCACTTCCTCATAGATTATTAAAAGTTTGGTCTGGCAAGCACAGAATTTCATAAATTTATGCTGGGTACTACAAATGATACAATTTTCGCTGACAATGTCTTAGATATGGTCCCTTAGGCTAGTTTCACAAATGTCCAGCTGTGGTTTGCAGTTCGGTGCGGTTTTGTTCACTGGTTGAATAGCTTTTTTTTTACTTAGATTAGCACCTAAACTGGACCCAAAATCGCACAGGACCCTTTTCAAAAATGAACTTGCACTGGCCCTGGGTATGTGTGAACCGGCTCCATTGAAAGACGATCCGATTCACATGTTATGCAAATTGAATGCGGTTAAACACGCATCCGATATGCATATATGTGAACCAAGCCTTACTATTTCTTCCAATACTTTGCAAACTATTGCTGGTCAGGTGACTGGTCTTTCTGATATATATCTCGGCCTTTTTTGAATATTGGTAACACATTTGATTTTCCCCAATCTGTTGGTACCATTCTAGTTAGTAATTTGTCCTTAAAATTAGTTGCAATGGTCTGAATATACCATGGCTAACTTCTTTGAGGACTTTCACGTGTAACCCATCTGGTCCTGGTGATTTATTCAAACTAAGTTTTTGCATCCTATAGGACTCTTCACATAACTACGCTGTGTTTTGAAAAGTCCTACTTGCAGCATCTTTGGTGCAGTTTTCAAAACCACACCAAAAACACAGGTCCCCATTGAAATGAATAGAAAATGCAGCAATAATGTACCTGAGTTGTGTTTTTGGTGCATATTCTGTGTCACATGTCCAAGTTTCACAGGTGCATGCTGGGTAATAGGCACTCAGAAAACACACCGGAAACTCAGCAAAAACGCATAAGTATTTGTTCAGCGGAGCAGTGTGAAAGCAGCTTTTAGCCACTGTTACATGCCGTTGTTAAATACTGTATCAAACTAAAACACACCCACTTTCCCTCAGTGTTCTTTGTTTCAAGAATTTGGTCCCATTTACTATCATGTAGTACAGAGCACAGCTTAGTAAAGTCTTTTGAAGTTTGGTGCTCTTGTCCTACCCACATGTCTTTTTTACTTGTAATTTATGACAAACGTAATTACTCTGTGATCACTGCTACCTAAATTATCCCTAACTTCCACATCTGCAATCCACTTTGTGTTTTTAATATTAGTAGATATTAGTAGGTTTAATAGAGCATTATTTCAAGTTGGGGCTTCCACCTTGTCACCTCCATCTGCAATACATTCAAGAAATGATGAGTTGTAGCTGAGTGTGCAGTTCTGTCTGCCCAATCAATAACAGGGTAGTTGAAATCCCCCATGATATTAACATTGCCCTGCTTCTCTGCCTCATTCTGTGGGTAGCTATGTCAGCATCACAAGGTTAAAAAAAAGTAGATATTTCATGTGGACAGAAAGCTCAGCTGACCCAATTAGAAGCAGGCACTTTTTGGGTAATCTAACATCCGTGGGTGCCGGCTATTAGAATACAATAGCTGGCACTGCAGATTTGTCCATCTATGCATGAATGTGAGTGAAAGCATCCCTGGGTACATGCCATCTCCTTCATACACAGAGGGGGAATTGGGTGTGCACACACCTATATAAAGGAAAAACTCTGCTATCTTAGCAACTCACATTTTTCAGGCCTGAGGCCTACCTTTTATAATAAAGGAATGTCCACATGAGCAGTCTTTCAAAGATTTTACTGTGGCAGCAACATATTGTGGTTCTTTATATCGCACTCTTAAGCTCCATAGCTTCATGTGCAGTGATAAAGTTTACCACAGGATAAGAACATATGAACACAGAATGTTCAACCAACTCTCCCTCACTCCTCAATGCAAGTTCCCCCAGTAATGGGCTCTCTTCTAGAGTCCATCCAGGCCTACCTTGCAGGGTTCTCCCCCTCAGGCTACATACTTGCATAGTGTATATCAGGGGAGGCCTGTTCCTGTTAAGCCACGTACACATGAGCGGAATGTCCGACAGAAAAAGTCAGACGGAATCTTTTCATCGTCTATTCCAAACGTGTGCATGCCTGATCTGACTTTTTTTTTTGAAAATTCTGACGGACCTAGAAATGGAACATGTTCTTAATATTTCCGACGGAACCAATTCCTATCTGGAAAACCGGTCGTCTGTATGCTGTTCCGAAGGACCAAAAACGACACATGCTCTGAATCAAGTACGAGATGAAAGCTATTGGCTACTGGCTATTGAACTTCCTTTTTCTAGTCCTGTCGTACGTGCTGTACGTCACCGCATTCTGGACGGTCAGACTTTGGTCGGACTTTGGTTTGACCGTGTGTAGGCAAGACCGCTTGAATAGAATTCTGTCGGAGTTCCGTCGGAGAAACCTTCGGAGTTTATTCCGACGGCAAAACCGGTCGTGTGTACAGGGCATTACTCTTCTGCCCATGCCGCCTCCCACAGCATATTATATAGGGTTACCATACTCCACCCACTAGCACTACCCAAAGAAGGGACCTTAATGAAAGGGGTACTAATCTGTTTACAGGAGGGGATCTGTGATTTCTCTCGCTCAGCCCACAAAATGTTAACATGTACTGAAAGTTTAAATAGACCTTAAACAAAATAAAGCCCAGCTCCCAATAACACAAAGCAGTTATGGCAATTTTTTTTGTATGAATTTTTTTTTTAACTAAAAGGCGCCCATTTTAAGCACCTCTCTAAATGTTATATGGTTTGTCCCAACCTCTGTCATTTTTTTATTTTTCCCATAATTCCACTTCAACCAAAAACGTTTATGTAAATTCAAAGATTAATTTATTTTTTTCTTTTAGTTTTGCATAGAATGGGGATTTATATACAGGTGCATCTCAAAAAATTTGAATACCATCAAAAAGTGAATTTATTTCAGTAATTTAATTCAAAAAGTGAAACTCATATATTTTTATAGATGCGTTACACACTTAGTGATATATTTCAAGCATTTTTTTTGATGATTATGGCCTATAACTAGTGAAAACCCATAATTCAGTATCTCAGAAAATTTGAATATTACAGACCAATAAAAAAAAAATAATTCTTGATACAGGAATGTTGGCTTACTGAACTGTATGTCCATGTAGAGTGTAGTATGCACTATTCCAATACTTGGTTGGGGCTCCTTTTCCATTAATTACTGCTTCAATGCAGTGGGGCATGGAGGCAATCAGCCTGTGGGTCTGGTGTCTCTCATCTTCCTCTTGACAATACCCCACAGATTCTCTATGGGGTTTATGTGAGGCGAGTTTGCTGGCCAATCAAGCACAGTGATACCATGTTCAATAAGCCAAGTATTGGTAATTTTGGCAGTGTGGGCAGGTGCCTAGTCCTGCTGGAAAATGAAATCAGCATCTCCAAAAAGCCGGTCAGCAGAGGGAAGTATGAAGTGTGCTAAATTTCCTTGCAGAGGGCTGCGCAGACTTTGGACTTGGTAAAACACAGTGAACCAACACCAGCAGATGAAATGGCTTCTCAATTCATCACTGACTGTGGAAACTTCACACTGGACCTCATGCAACTTGGATTATGTGCCTCTCCACTCTTCCTCCAGACTCTGGGACCTTGATTTCCAAATAAAAGTCAAAATTTTCAACAGTCCGTGATGATTTGAGGAGCCATGTCATCTGTTGATGTTGATCCACTGTGTTTTATCAAGGAAATTCTAGAGCACTTCATGCTTCCCTCTGCTGACCAGCTTTATGGAGATGCTGATTTCATTTTCCAGCAGCATTTGGCTCCTGCCCACACTGCCAAAAGTACCTGGTTAAATGATCATGGTATCACTGTGCTTAATTGGCCATCAAACTCGCCTGGTCTAAATCCCATAGAGAATATGTGGGTTATTGTCAAGAGGATGATAAAAGACACAAGACCCAACAATGCAGACGAGCTGAAGGCCGCTATGAAAGCAACCTGGGCTTCCATAACACCTTAGCAGTGCCACAGGCTGATCGCCTCCATGCTCCGCCACATTGATGCAGTTATTCATGCAAACGGAGCCCGGACCAAGTATTGGTATAGTGCATACTATACCGTATATAGACATGCTTTTCAGTAAGCCAACATTTCTGTATTAAAAATCCTTTTTTTATTGGTCTTATAAAATATATACATTTACTGAGATACTGAATTATGGGTTTTCACTAGCTGTAAGCCATAATCATCAAAAAAAAAAAAATGCTTGAAATATATCACTCATTGTTTAACGCATCTATATAATATATATGAGTTTCACTTTTTAAATTGAATTACTCAAATAAATTAACTTTTTGATGATATAACATCGTTCAGCATGATCGGTTTGGTGGTGGGTCAGTGATGGCCTGGGGAGGCATATCCATGAAGGGACACACAGACCTCTACAGGCTAGACAATGGCACCCATTAGGTATCGGATGAAATCCTTTGACCCATTGTCAGACCCTACGCTGGTGCAGTGGGTCCTGGGTTCCTCCTGGTGCACGACAATGCCCGGCCTCATGTGGCGAGAGTATGCAGCCATTTCCTGGAGGATGAAGGAATTGATACCATTGAATGGCCCCCACGCTCGCCTGACCTGAATCCAATAGAACACGTCTGGGACATTATGTTTCAGTCTATCCGATGCCGATAGGTTGCACCTAAGTCTGTTCAGGAGCTCAGTGATGCCCTGGTGCAGATCGGGGTAGAAATACCCCAGGACACCATCTGTCGTCTCATTAGGAGCATGCCCCGACGTTGTCAGGCATGCATACAAGCACGTGGGGGCCATACAAACTACTGAGTACCATTTTAAATTGCTGAAATGAAATTTCAGCAAAATGGACTAGCCTGCTGTATCATTTTCTCACTTTTTTTGGGGTGTCTTTGAATTCAGCCCTCTTTAGGTTGACCATTTTCCATTCAATCAAACGATGTGGCATCCTTTCATTCCTAACACATTACCCAGTCAAAATCAGTATATATATCCAGCATGATACATTTCCCAATTCAGATCTGATGTGTTTTCAAGGTTTCCTTTCATTTTTTTGAGCAGTGTGTGTGTGTGTATATATACTTTGCATCTGCAAAGTATTCACAGCGCTTCACTTTTTCCACATTTTGTTATGTTACAGCCTTATTCTAAAATGGACTAATATTCATTATTTTCCTCAAAATTCTACAAACAATACCCCATAATGACAACGTGAAAAAAGTTTGTTTGAAATCTGTGCAAATTTATAAAAAATTAAAAAACAAAAGAAAATCCCATAAATATTTACAGCCTTTGCTCATTACTTTGTTGAAGCACCTTTGGCACCAATTACAGCCTCAAGTCTTTTTGAGTATGATGCTACAAGCTTGAAATCAAAATATACTCTCTTAAAAAGATAATGTTAACAGCGCTAATGAAATTACACCAAACCACTCAAAAGGTTGAGGGTGATAAACTCAATAATAATACAATCTCGAATGAAGGAAAATACATATAAATATAGAAGTAATAATATAACAGAGAATCCAATGTAGTTACGTGAGAACCAAAAAGTCCCTATGTAATCATTCAGAGTCACCAGCAATAGCACATAATATAGCAGAGGTGGTATAAGAGACAGCAGTGACAACTGCATAAACTCAAGATTTTCTTATTAGCAGTTCATTGCATGCAGCAGACAGTTGAGATAAGGGGTTAGATTCCTTCTGGAGTGCACTTTTCCATGGGTTAATACACCTTCACCACACCTTGTGAATGACCCCCTATGGTATTAAGCTTACCAGAGGTAAGACAAAAGCAAACCTGTTATCTCCTTTCTCCCTTGAATCAGCTCCTCCGCTGCCAGAATCTCTCAGTCCTCCTCAGTCAGAGTAATATAATGTCATGGTAAACACATGTAAGGAAATAGAAGGGGAGGCTCTCCATAGTGTGAAAAAGTTTATTAAACAAAACCCACCTTACAATATGCGCTTACACAATATAAAAGTTTAAAACAGCATTGACACAGTCAGCATCAGCTCACCGCTGGTCAGAGCACCTAGCGGCCTGCCTGCTACGATGAGTTCCGGGATGACGCTGGCTGCCTTCAGCTGATAGGTCGCGTAGCCACGCCCTAAACACATTACCCAGTCAATATCAGTATAGATATCCAGCATGATACATTTCCCCATTGAGATCTGATGTGTTTTCAAGGTTTCCTTTCATTTTTTTGAGCAGTGTGTGTGTGTGTATATATATATATATATATATATATACACACACACACACACACACACACACACACATAGCTCTTCACTTTTTCCACATTTTGTTATGTTACAGCCTTATTCTAAAATGGACTAATATTCATTATTTTCCTCAAAATTCTACAAACAATACCCCATAATGACAACGTGAAAGAAGTTTGAAATCTGTGCAAATTTACAAAAAAATTAAAAAACAAAAGAAAATCCCATAAATATTTACAGCCTTTGCTCAATACTTTATTGAAGCAATTTTGGCACCAATTACAGCCTCAAGTCTTTTTGAGTATGATGCTACAAGCTTGGCACACCTATTTTTGGGCAGTTTCTCCCATTCTTTGCAGGACCTCTCAAGCAACATTAGGTTGGTTGGGGAGCATCAGTGCAAAGCCATTTTCAGATCTCTCCAGAGATGTTCAATCGGGTTCAAATCTGGGCTCTGGCTTGGCCACTCAAGGACATACACAGAGTTGTCCCATAGCAACTCCTTTGTTATTTTGGCCGTGACTACTCACTTTGGCTACCGAACCCTGGCTATGTTTTGACTGCGTTTACTATTTTTGCAATTTTTTAATATTATAATAAAAGGTGTGATTTTTACGGCATTTTCTGCCTCCGTCTTATTCATGGTTCCTGACAGGATGTCCCTGTACATTACTGCATTCATCTTTCCCTCGATCCTGACTAGTCTCCCAGTTCCTGCCGCTGAAAAACATCCCCACAGCATGATGCTGCCACCACCAAGCTTCACTGTAAGGATGGTATTGGCCAGGTGATGAGCGGTGCCTGGTTTCCTTCACACATGACGCTTGCCATTCAGGTCAAAGAGTTCAATTTTTGTTTCATCAGACCAGAGAATTTTGTTTCTCATGGTCTGAGAGTCCTTCAGGTGCCTTTTGGCAAACTCCAGGTGGGCTGTCATGTGCCTTTTACTGAGGAGTGGCTTCCGTCTGGCCACTCTACCATACAGGCCTGATTGGTGGAGTGCTGCAGAGATGGTTGTTCTTCTGGAAGGTTCTCCTCTCTCCACAGAGAAATGCTGGAGCTCTGTCAGAGTGACCATCGGATTCTTGGTTACCTCCTTGACTAAGGCCCTTCTCCCCTGATTGTTCAGTTTGGCTGGGCAGCCTGCTCTAGGTGGTTCCAAACGTCTTCCATTTATGGATGATGTAGGCCACTGTGCTCATTGGGACCTTCAATGCTGCAGACATTTTTTCTGTACTCCTTCCCAGATCTGTGCCTCGATACAATGCTGTCTCAGGGGTCTACAGACAATTCCTTGGACTTCATGGCTTGGTTTGTGCTCTGACATGCACTGTTAACTGTGGGACCTTATATAGAAGGTGTGTGTGCTTTTCCAAATCATGTTCAATCAACTGAACTTACCACAAGTGGACTCCAATCAAGTTGTAGAAACATCCCAAGAATGATCAGTAGAAACAAGATGTACCTGGGCTCAATTTTGAGTGTCATGTGAATACTTATGTACATGTGATTTTCTTCCTTTTTTATTTTTAATACATTTTCAAAGATTTCAAACAAACTTCTTTCCAGTTGTCATTATGTGGGATGGTTTGTAGGATTTTGAGGAAAATAATGAATTTAATTCATATTGGAATAAGGCTGTAACATAATAAAATATGGAAAAAGTGAAGCGCCGTGAGTACTTTCTGGATGCACTGTATATGTGTGTGTGTATATATATATATATATATATATATATATATATATATATATATATATATATTGTATGCACAGTATACTACATTTGAAACAGTTGTCTCTCTTCTAGTGGGGAAACCTGTTGTTCGGGTGATGACTGTCTAGCCATACAGCATGAAAGAGAATACATAGCCTAAATCTTCTCTGGGAGCCACAAGTAATGTGTGCAGCAGCCCACAGAATGCAATTGCAGGATGTGGCTGTACGTGGGTATACAATGGCTCTTGTGTAAACACACGCATAGATGCAGAAGTTCTGGGGTTGATTTACTAAAGGCAAATAGACTGTTGGCTTTGCAAGGGAAGTTGCACCATGCAAGTGAATTTTACCCAGAGCTTACCGAATGCAGCAAAATTTCACTTTGCAAAGAATACGCAATCTTGTCCATGGAAAATAAAAACAGTATTTTTGCTTGCACATGATTGCGTGATAGAACTCGGCATAGTTTAATTCCATTCATTAAGCTCTGGGATAAATTCCCTTGGAAAGTGTAATTTCCTTGCCAAAGGAACAGTCTTTTTGTCTTTATTTAAAAAACCTCACTGTGTCCAGTGGTGTACGTTCTTGCACGTGTTTATACACGTACTGGCCCATGCCCCGTTCTGTAACTGTTTTCTATTGGCGGCTGTATGTAGCAGCTGAGGCTCCTTTTGCAGGTTCTGCACGCTCTTGCATGCAGTACAGCACTCAGGCGGCCATATGCATGTTTCCGGATTTTTTGCTGAAGTTAGTATCCATTGTGTTTCCTACCACAGCATCTAGATTCTTTCTTTTCTGACCTGCCCCAAATGTATAACATATTAAATTGGTTGCTATGAGCCTTTTCATTTATCTTGCTTCAATAAGGCCCCTTTCACACTGCGGCGGTAGGGGGCATCGGCGGTAAAACAGCGCTATTTTTAGCGCTGTTTTACCGCGGTATTCGGCCGCTAGCGGTGCGGTTTTAACCCCCTGCTGGCGGCCGAAAAAGGGTTAAAACCACTCGTATAGCGCGGCTATAGCCGCGGTATTGCCGCGGTATAGCCGCGCTGTCCCATTGATTTCAATGGGCAGGAGCAGTTTAGGAGCGGTGAATACACCGCTCCTTCACCGCTCCAAAGATGCGGCTGACAGGAGATTTTTTCTTCTCCTGCCAGCGCACCGCTTCAGTGTGAAAGCCCTCGGGCTTTCACACTGAACAAACAGCAGAGGCTGTTTTGGGGCGGTTTGCAGGCGGTATTTTTAGCGCAATAACGCCTGCAAACCGCCCCAGTGTGAAAGGGGTCTAACTTGTCTTGTATAAAAGTCCCTAAATGTGTATAAAAGGCAAACAGGTGCCCTACTAATGCATTTGCACTACTAATACTAAATCTTAGAATTTCCCTTTAATGATTCTATTGAGGTATGAAAGTGTGAGGAAGAATAGATTTTTGCCACTGGCGACATAGGCCATTTTTTCAGGCACTTTCATACTTGAGTGCAATGTGTGCTTGACTGGAATGCTACGTTAGTTGCTTAACTCAATAAGTAAGAATATTTTGATTTAGCTAATTGTAAGTGGCAGTGTGCATTTGTAGTAATAAAAACAGTTACATAACAATGGTTTAATTTTTCGTCAGAATAAAGCTATTCTTCAGCCATGTGAAATGTCCAATTCAAGTATATTGGATAAAGAAATTAAAGAAAATGTACAGTTGTCAGCTGATTTTAGAAGCAAAGATACTAAAAGGTAAGTTTGTGATGGTATAACAGCAGGTGTAAGTCTCACAAAATTCTTAAAAATTATATTTTCGGTGTTGCTTCCTAGTTTGTTTGACATGATGTGAGTGAAATAGAAATCTTCTAACTAACAAATCTCCTGCTCAGGGAGAAGCTAACAGACTAATTTGGACTAAGTCTTCCTTTAATCCTTTCATGGCCAGAGCCATTTTTTTAAACACATGCTTAAATACAATTTTAGGTCTGAAAATGACTTAAAACCTCCCATAATATTTTCTGAAAACAGACATCCTAGAGAATAAAATAGTGGTAGTTCCAATTTTTTTATGTCACACGATATCAGCAAAACCCCCGTGTGGGCAGGGACAAAAAGTTGGCATTTCAGATTCATACACAATCCTGGTGGCCACCCAGAGTATGTGTAAAAAACCCCGCCACTACGACCATACTACGTACAGCGATGGCAGCAAATGAGTTAAAGCATTTAAGTCCAATTGCAATTATGGAAATAGAGAGACATTGTACCTCCAATGTAACCTCCATTTTCAGCTCAATTTTCAGTCTTACCTCCACTTCCCTGTTAGCAGGAACCGGCCAAAATTTGAACCATGTATGGGCAGGCTGAATGTACAAAGTTGATCGATTGATCAACTTGGGTACAACCAGCCTGCCAGATTTGCATGCGATTACCGGTAGCAGCTGGTATACAATGGCTTTGCGAGAGGGATTCCCTTGTCAACACTGTGTTGATGGGGGAATGGAGTGGTTGCAGAGAAGAAGCTTGTTACATGTACATGGGCTGCTTTACAGTAGTTGTGCAAAATGCAGTCCAATAAGCACCAGAATTATACTCGTTGTGCTTCTAATCAGCACTCAGTAACGGCTCTGGTCAAACACACCCCCTCTCTTCTTCTGCAAGACAGGCCTGCCAAAGAAAGCTTGTTCTAAAGGAGTGTGGCTGTTACTTAGCTATACCAGAAAAAAAACACTGATGTGAGAACACAGGAAGCAACATTTTCACTAAAAAAGATGTTACTGCATTTGCATGCGAAAACCATCTTAAATTATACCATGATGTCTATCCAAAGATTAAAAGGTGTGAGACTGCAACTGGGATTTAGGATATCCATACACTTAAAGTACCTCCAAAGCAGTGGTTCTCAACTTAGGGGTCGGGACCCCCTCAGGGGTCGAATGATGATTTGCCACGGGTCACCGAATCCTGGGCTGTTCCTGAAGTCTGCGCCACTCTCCCAGCCTTTTTGCCGCCGCCCAACATGGCTGTCCCTGGAGCCCGCAGCCGCCCACTTAGCCTCTTTGCAGCCGCCCATTCAGTTTACAGCATGGCTGGGGGGCAGAGACTAGAGGTCAGCTGACTGGTAAGGAATGTGAAGTGGGAGGGGGCTGGAGGAGACTCTATCTCCTAATGTCGGCATAGGTGTCACTGCTACGAGACACCACAAACTTGGAGACACAGTGAACCCGGAGACTCAGTGAGTAACACTACTTGTGATTATAGTTGCCATTAAAAGTCCCCACTACAGTTTTCAGATCAGCAGGTGACCTTGATCAAGAGCACCTAAGTTGGCTGATCAGAACTCCCCCCAGCATTGCCACTCATCCCACCCCCCACCATGAAGGAGTAAGAGAAGGAATAAAAATATAGAATACATAGAAGGGAGAGGAAAAGAGGGGGAGGAACAAAGAAAAAGGGAGAGAAAGAATTAGAGAAAGAACAAGAAAAATGGCTAGATCGAGGGATGGGGAAAAAAACAAGACATTAGGATAGAGAGAGATAAAAGGGAAAGAGAGGAGAACAAAGAGAGTGCTACATCCCAAAATGTACCATAAGGGGTTTTAATACTGTACGGGTGGAAGGGACTCAGGGAGTGCTAAATGTCCATGGGTTTGGGGCGCAAATTACTTGTCTTGCCTTGGGTGCCGACAACCCACGTTACGAAAATCATTTTACTGTTAGGGGGTCTCCACAACTTGGGAAATTTTATCAAGGGGTCACGGCACTAGATGGTTGAGAACTACTGCTCTAAAGGATACCAAGAAATAAACAGTCGTACCTAATAAAGTGGCCGGTGAGTGTATATTTTAATGGGAGTCCATAGTTATACTTCAAAGCAGAACTATGGACTGAAAAATAAAAAAAGTAATTAGCTACAAATACTGTAGCTGCTGAATTTTAATAAAAGGATCCAGCCCCATGCTCACCCAAACCGGTTCTGCGCCGATCTTCGGGTCCCCGGTGCCAGCATGTTTACTGTGGGCACGTTTCCTGTGCATGCTGCACTTTTTGAATGGTCCGGCAGCCTACTGGGACCTGTGCGGGCAGAGAACTTCGAGTGGATCATCGAGGTGATCCAACTGGAAGTGGGTACCTGTAAAAAAATAGGTATCAACCCCCCCCCCCAAAAAAAGTGGCAAAAACAGAAGGGGGGAGGGCACGAAAGCAGAACTCCCCCTTTAGGGGGAAGTTCTGATTTAATGGCTTGGAATTACTGAATGATGTCTTCATATAAACACAAATACAGCTGACCAGTATTGCTTTTATCTGAATACTGATAATAAAGTATAGGAGTTGTTTGTTACCTGTATAAGGACTAATGATCTTTAAACCGTCATATAATCTACGTGCTAAAGTGAGTGCAAGTGAAGTGCTTGATCAGAATTTTCAGATTGTGTAGACAATAGGAAAGAGCGCAGACCTTAATCTTAATCAAAATCATGTTACTGACACAATTAATCTTGTAAAACGTGTATTTCTTATTAGATATGAGCTTTGTGATTGTCCATCAAGTCCAGCTCCTCAATTACATGCAACACAAGCAGAATGTGAACATATTGTTGGAAAACAGGTACTAAAACACCACTGAATCTATTGTGTGATAATTTACCTTAAAGTGAATCTAAACCCAAGGACATAATTGTAATGTATTGCAGCCTACCAGTCATGCTTCTTTTATTCTTGCCTGGAGATCCTGCCAGTAACACACTGACATTGCTCAATCACTGTATAGAAAGGGTGCAGCGCTATAAAAACATAAAAATAGATTTCATAAAAACAAATAAATATCATAAAAGCCCAAATATAAAGTTTTAATTCATAGTGTAGAATCCCCACACCAGATTCTGTGAAATAGACGTGCATGCACACTTGTCACCACTGTGAGGGGGCAAGCCTGCTTACGGAAACAATCGACCCTCATATTATAGAGAGGTCTAAAACAACATGGTTAAAATCTGTAACCAGATGGAACTATCAAACTCCAACTGGATTCAAGGCACCATCCATCAATGCAAACCACTGTTGTATAGGAAACTCACAGGCCCCTTTCAGAGAGATCAGCACCTCCAGCAATGTAAGCAGGACCCTCAGTTATACCTCAAGGAAATGTAAATAACAAAACCATAGTGCAATACATCTATGAAGCTTCATACCGCTATTTATTGGAAGGAATTACACTCACATGCAATAATATCAAAAAACAGCACAGCAAACAATTTTCAAAGATGGCCGCAGCATATGTCGTGCTTACGTTATGCAATCCCGACTTACGCGTTTCATAATATTTTGATGTCATCAGAGCCTTCAGGTATGAAATTTGCATAATTACATAATTACCGTGCCAAGCTGGACCATGTAACTATGCAATTAAGATTATATCTGGAGTTCAGCTTTAAAAAAACTGACATATATGTGTGTGTGTGTATATATATATATATATATATATATATATATATATAGTATTTATATATACTATATTACCAAAAGTATGCCTGCCTTTACACGCACATGAACTTTAATGGCATCCCAGTCTTAGTCTGTGGGGTTCAATTTTGAGTTGGCCCACCCTTTGCAGCTATAATAGCTTCAACTCTTCTGGGAAGGCTGTCCACAAGTTTTAGAAGTGTTTGACGATTCTTCCAGAAGCGCATTTGTGAGGTCAGGTACTGATGTTGTATGAGAAGGCCTGGCTCACAGTCCCCGCTCTAATTCATCCCAAAGGTGTTCTATCGGGTTGAGGTCAGGACAGTCAAGTTCCTCCACCCCAAACTTGCTCATCCATGTCTTTATGGACCTTGCTTTGTGCACTGGTGCACAGTCATGTTGGAACAGGAAGGGGCCATCCCCAAACTGTTCCCACAAAGGTGGGAGCATGAAATTGTCCAAAATGTCTTGGTATGCTGATGCCTTATAAGTTCCCTTCACTCCCTGTAGTAAGGAGGGATTTGGGTTCCTGGAGAACTGGGCCAACTTCTCAGTCGGTCACCAGTTCTATAGAAGGGACGGACTACACCCAAATGAGGAGGGTGCAGATCTGCTGGGAGGGAAGTTAGAGGGGCTTTTAAACTAGGTGACGGGGGGAGGGTCCAGAGGTGGAGATAGTCAGCACGGAACATATTCCAGAGGGTAGTATTGGGGGCATTAGTGGTAGGTTGACTAAAGCACATAAAACCAAGGTAAGTATAGTAACAAGTCCAATTTGCAATCTCAGGACACCCCCGGTCTAAACTACGTGGCATGTTCACCAATGCCAGGAGCCTGGCGGACAAGATGGGAGAACTAGAAATACTGTTCTACGAGAAGGATTTCGATTCTCTGGGAATTTCAGAGACTTGGTTCAACAGCTCTCATGATTGGCTTTCAACCATCAAAGGTATTTTCTTTATCGCAGGGATAGAGAGGGTAAAAAGGGGGGAGGGGTATGCCTGTATATCAAGAATAATGTACAAGTGAATGTGAGAGATGACATCACTAAGGGAGCTAGGGAGGAGGTGGAATCCTTGTGGCTAGAGCTCCAAAGGGATGAAACTAAGGGGAAAATAATACTGGGAGTATGCTATAGGCCACCTAACCTGAGGGAGGAGGGGGAGACGGACCTCCTATCACAATTTGGATTAGCAGCAAGGATGGGAAGTGCCATCATAATGGGGGATTTTAATTGTCCAGACATAGACTGGGTGGAAGGAACCGCGCATTCGTCTAAAGCTCGTCAGTTCCTAAATGTCTTGCAGGACAATTTCATGGGTCAGATGGTAGACGCACCAACTAGAAACAAAGTGTTACTAGACCTACTGATTACCAACAATACAGACTGATCACGGATGTGGAAATTTGGCGAGATTTAGGAAACAGCGATCACAGGTCAATTAGCTTCAGTATAAATCACACAAATAGGAAACATAAGGGGAATACAAAGACACTGAATTTCAAAAGAGCCAACTTCCCTGAACTACGAAACTTGCTAGAAGATATAAATTGGGATAAAATCTTAGGAACAAATAACAAGGAGGAGAGATGGGTTTTCTTTAAGAGCATATTAAATAAGGGCATGAGCCAGTGCATCCCATTGGGTAATAAATTTAAAAGAGCGAACAAAAGTCCTGAATGGCTTAACTCCAATGTAAAAATGCATATAAAAGCAAAGGAGAAGGTCTTCAAAAAATACAAGGCTGAGGAATCATCATCAGCATTCAGACTTTACAAAGAATGCAAAAGGAATGTAAGGGTGCAATTAGGGCGGCTAAGATAGAACACGAAAGACACATAGCAGAGGACAGCAAAAAAAATCCCAAGAAATTCTTTAAAACCCCTATAGCATTGGGGCGCATTGCAGGTGCTACAGCGCTAAAAATAGCGCCTGCAAAGCGCCCTGAAAGAGCCGCTGCTGTGGTCTCCAGTGTGAAAGCCCCGAAGGCTTTCACACTGGAGTGGTGCGCTGGCAGAAAGGTAAAAAAAGTCCTGCTAGCAGCATCTAAATGAAATGAATGGGGCAGCGTGGCTATACCGCCGGCATAGCGCTGCTGCAGCAGCGCTTTGCGGTGGTTTTAACCCTTTCTTGGCTGCTTTTACCCAGGGGGTAAAACCGCCCCGCTAGCGGCCGAATACCACCGGTAAAGCGGCGCTAAAAATAGCGCCGTTTTACCGCCGCCGCCCGCACCGCCCCAGTATGAAAGGGCTCTAAGTATATAAACAGTAAAAAGGGAGGAAAGACCATATTGGCCACATAAAGAATGAGGAAGGAAATCTGGTTACAAAGGATGGGGAGATGGCAAAAGGTATTGAATTTATTCTTCTCCTCAGTCTTCACGAGGAAATCGGGGGGCTTCAGTAACCAAAACTGCAGTGTTTGTCCTCATGATACATCACAGAAAGCACCCTCATTGCTAACAGAGAACAGAATTAGCGATAGACTTGGAAAACTTAACATTAATAAGTCACCGGAACCAGATGGCTTGCACTCGAGTGTTCTTAGAGAACTTAGTCAAGTAATTGCCAGACCATTGTTCCTAATTTTTACTGACAGTCTACTGACTGGAATGGTGCCAGCTGATTGGAGAAAAGCTAATGTAGCACCAATATTTTAAAAAGGGCCAAAATACATCCCTGTGAATTACAGACCAGTTAGCCTAACATCAATAGTATGCAAGCTCTTGGAGGGGATGATAAGGGACTATATACAAGATTTTAGTAATGAAAATGGTAATTAGCAGTAATCAACATGGATTCATGAAGAATTGTTCTTGCCAAACCAATCTATTAACCTTCTATGAGGAGGTGAGCTGCCATCTAGATAGGCCCGTAGACGTGGTGTATCTGGATTTTGCAAAAGCATTTGACACAGTTACCCATAAATGTTTACTGTACAAAGTAAGGTCCGTTGGCATAGACCATAGGGTAAATACATGGATTGAAAACTGGCTACAAGGGCGAGTTCAGAGGGTGGTGATAAATGGGGAATCCTCGGAGTGATCAGGAGTGGAAAGTGGGGTCCCCCAGGGTTCTGTGCTGGGACCAATCCTATTTAATTTGTTCATAAACTACCTGGAGGATGGGGTAAACAGTTCAGTCTCTGTATTTGCAGACAATACTAAGCTAAGCAGGGCAATAACTTCTCCACAGGATGTGGAAAACTTGCAAGAAGATCTGAACAAATTAATGGGGTGGGCAACTACATGACAAATGAGGTTTAATGTGGAAAAAAGTAAAATAATGCATTTGTGGCAAAAATATGAATGCAATCTACTCACTGGGGGGAGAACCTCTGGGGGAATCAAGGATGGAAAAGGACCTGGGGTCCTAGTAGATGATAGGCTCAGCAATGGCATGCAATGCCAAGCTGCTGCTAACAAAGCAAACAGAATATTGGCATGCATTAAAAAGGGGATTAACTCAAGAGATAAAACGATAATTCTCCCACTCTACAAGACTCTGGTCCGGCCTCACCTGGAGAATGCTGTCCAGTTCTGGGCAACAGTTCTCAGTAAGGATGTACTGGAAATGGAGCGAGTACAGAGAAGGGCAACAAAGCTAATAAAGGGACTGGAGGATATTAGTTATGGAGAAAGGTTCCGAATACTGAACTTATTCTCTCTGGAGAAGAGATGCTTGAGAGGGGATATGATTTCAATTTACAAATATCATACTGGTGATGGTGACCCCAAAATAGGGATAAAACTTTTCCGCAGAAGAGAGTTTAAAAAGACTCGTGGCCACGTGTCAGTTTAACCTTAAACTGAGTAGAGGGTTCTTTACTGTATGAGTGGCAAGGATGTGGAATTCTCTTCCACAGGGGGTGGTTTCAGTGGGGAGCATCGATAGTTTAAATAAACTGTTAAATAAGCACCTGAACGACCACAACATACAGGGATATACAATGTAATACTGATATATCACACACATAGGTTGGACTTGATGGACTTGTGTCTTTTTTCAACCTCACCTACTATGGAACTAAGGTGCCAAGCCCAACCCCTGAAAAACAACCCCACACCATAATCCCCCCTCCACCAAATGATTTGGACCAGTGCACAAAGCAAGGTCCATAAAGACATGGATGAGCGAGTTTGGGGTGGAGGAACTTGACTGGCCCAATAGAACACCTTTGGGATAAATTAGAGGGGAGGCATTGTTGTTCACTTACACATGCAGTTTTACAGTTTATGGAATAATGATTTCTAATTAGTTGCTGCACATTGAACATCACTCTTTGCCAGTGGCGGCTTGTGGTAATTTTCTTTGGGGGGGCAGCAAACAGTGCCAGTGACACCCCCCAGTCCGGTCGGGTCTGGAGCACTTACCCCATCTATGGCGGGCTTCACCGACAGCTTCCCGTGCTCTCCCCGGTCATCACAGCGTTGGCTTCCCCTGCTCTCCGTGGTCATCGCGGCGGCGGCGGCTTCCCCTTCCCCTGCTCTCTGCGGGCATCACGGCGTCGATGGCGGCTTCCTTCCCTCCCTCCTCCTTGTTGGCCAATAGGGATGCTTCTCCTTTCAGGTCATGAGGATCAATGTTTCAATAGTGAATATTCATTGCTTTGCGCCCTGAGCCCACCCTATTTTGAAACCTCTGGCTCTAATCAGGTGCTTCAAAAAAAACACCCTCCCATTGGAATTCATGCATCTGGCATCCTGCAAGGGGCCGGATGCATGGATAGGGGGGTGGGCGCTTGGGCGCCCCTAATGGACAGGCCACCACTGCTGTTTGCTTTCTCCGATATGTCAGCAAGCCTTGGCTCTAACACTTTCTTGGCGGACCACATTTTATTTCTCCATGATCTGAACATTTCTGTCATATTGTCCTCTCTCTGTGCCTTAGATTTAAAAAAGATTCTAAAAGTCAGACACACAAATGTAACTATAGAGTGTGCCTTTTACAAATTAAAGCCCAACTGACCTCCTAAAAATGTTATTGAAAAGAAGACTGCATAAAAATGATAACCAGTAATCTTTCCAGGGACAAGATGCCGGCTGTGCTTCACCAGGTAGCATGTTCAAAAGGCAAGCTGTGATAGGGTGGGGGTGTGTGTATACCAGAAATAGGGTGTGATTGGCCGGGGGTGTGGTGGCTGAACAAACTACCCAATACTGTACCTGTGAATGGTCAGTCAAAGTATGAAAACTAACCATGGTAACACAGATCAACTTCTGTGCTTAGTGTGGTGAGTTTAGAACAAGGAAAAAAGGTGACTGGCAGCGCCAACCAGGTACTTCATATAGAAGAAGTACATGAAAATGATAGAAACTATCATTTATAAAATACACATAGAAAAAACATATATATTCAGGGTGACTTATACTTTAAATGTGCATTTAACATAGTGTAGGCAAAAGTTAGAAATCCCTGTTAGAGCCAATACATCTAGTAGTACTGTGGCAAGATTTAAGATTTTTTCTAAGTTTGAATTCAAGTGTGCTACTCACATTGCAGAGATTTCTTCCCACTTCCTGCTCTGTCTCCATGACAGGAAGTAGAGGGAAATCTTCCCAAAGGGGCACAGACAGCAAAAAAATAAACTGACAAAAGGTTTTACTCCTCCCTGTATAAATATTTTGTGCCACTATAAATGTGCAGAAAATCAAAAAGCATGAAAGACTTAAACAAGCAACTGAATCTTATAAATGTGAACAATTGAAATTTGCAAAAATGTAATGAGTCCATGTACTAAATGTAAAGTGTCCAAGCTACAAAATTCTTCACATGCAGTGATGAAAAAATGCTGCATCCAAATCACTTAGTGCCCTTGCCCACACTTGTGACCCCGTCACCCCACCAAATAATGTGACCTCCAAATTATAGGTAGGTCACACTAAGCACCAAGCTAATGAGCATGATGACCATCCACAGTAAGAAAAACAGCACCATACTCCTTCAATAAACACGCTTCTCCAGCAGAAATATCAAAGGAAACAAAAGCTCAACATAGCATAATCCTGTCTTTATTGAAAGAGAAAATCACTTGCCGGATGTAAACCTTGGCGGACAGATAATGTGTTTAATATGTGTATTTACTATGATCGTCCGCTCCATCTAGTGGACATAATTTGGTATTTTCCTGAAATACCTTAATCAAGAAAATTCTGCATTATGGCCACTAGGTAGAGCTTATGATGATCGGAAATACAAATACAAAAACACATATTAAACATTCTGTGAATGGTGAGCAATTTTTTTTATAAATGGACCCCTAAATATTAGGATAAAAATGGGTGTAGCACTAACCCTGTAGGAGTTGCTGAAGTCAGGGATCCCAACTGCTGCACAGCAAGTCACACAGCATTCCTTCTTGCATCAGACAGAGAAATCCCCCCCTTCCCGGTAGGGGTCCCTCAAGGGCCACTGACATCACTGCTTCTCTATCTTGCACCCGGCTCACCTGCTGGCATAGCTCTTGTCTATTTTAAGGCTCTTTCATTCCTTGCCAGGCCCCCAACCTGGGGATTGGCTAAAGGCCCCTAAATATTCAAGGCAATCCCTCCTAGCTTCCGCCCACTATTTTTAAGAACATTCTCCAACATTCTAGAAACAGGGGGAGGCACCAGAGAGCTACCAGGATGAGTCATCTCCTGGCCTCTAATAATCCTGAGCCAAATTCAGTGACTCAGGTTTATCCCTGGGGCAGACTACAGTTTGCCTACTCTCACTTCTAGTAGCACACACTAGACGGTGCTACATGGATATTCAGCCAGTGCTTGACCTTTTTATTGCCAGTGTGGCTTAGCTGTCAAGATATGATATGTAGGTACATCCAGTCATTCTATTTGATGCAAAAGTAAAGCCAAGTATGAATTTAGAAATTAATTTAATTTTCATATTTGTTTTTCAAGTAACTTTATGGAAACATCATCACTTAGGCAAATACAATGAGGAAATATTACATGAACACAGCCAATTTGAGAAGTCTATTTATTAATATATGTATTATATATATATTATTATTATTCTAACTATTTATGTTCATGTTCTTAGGACGATAGCGCTCATGATTTAAAAAAGCAAAATACTCCATTGGATGAATATGAAATAGAAATATCACGGCTGGAAGAAGAGAATTTAGTTTTACGGGATTCTGTGGAACTACTAAGCAAAGAGATTTCCAAATCCCAGCAAGAGGCATTGGGAGTGAAAGAAAGGCAAAACAGGTATTGGGATTTACATACTGTATAGTAGATGATGTAGACACTGCTGAAAACATAACACATTGTATCTGTTGACAGATTCAGTACACAATTTTCCTACGCTACAACATGCATTACAGCAAGAAAAACCTGTGCAATAGGTGCTATTTTTCTTAAGTGTACATTTGTTTGCAAATATACACTATATTGTCAAAAGTATTGGGACACCTGCCTTTACATGCACATGAACTTTAATGGCATCCCAGCTTAGTCCATAGGGTTTAATGTTGATTTGCCTCACCCTTTGCAGCTATAAAAGCTTCAACTCCTCTGGGAAGGCTGTCAGGAGTGTGTCTATGGGAATGTTTAACCATTCTTCCAGAAACGCATTTGTTAGGTCAGGCACTGATATAGATGAGAAGGCCTGGCTACGGACTAAGACTGGGATGCCTTTAAAGATCATGTGTGTGTAAAGGCAGGCGTCACAATACTTTTGACAATATAGTGTATCTTTCTACAGGACTTTAGATTCTGCCCTCTTGTGGACATCATGTGATTTAACACTCTGTAAATCATTAAAGTGATAATGTATGTGTGTTATCTGCAGCAGAAACTGCTCTTTTTTTTAACAGAATTGTTTTAGCTAATTGTGCTTGTTTTGACTGTTGCTTTTAACAATTTTTCATTTCATGGAAAGAAATCAAGAAGAACTTAAAATGAAACAAAGAATTGAACTGGATGCATTAAGACAAAGTCACCAGCAGGAGATCCAGTCCATAGTGTCCAAATTTAGCAGCGCTCAGACTTTCCTTCAGGCAAAGATTGTTACCTTGGAAGCTGAGTAAGTTCATGCAAACCTACAGTATAACATACTAAGGCTACATTTTTATTCTGCCAGATCTCTTTGTTGAAAAAAAGAATGAAAGTTATATGTGACATTTGACTTGCTAGTATCACTAAACTGAAAAGCAGCAGAATGTCCTGGAGACATCTCCTACCCTTGTTCTTTGTAGACAGATAATTGCTTCCCTAAGGGAATCAGATACACGGCTGGTTTACTGCACTGACTGACAAGCTGTGAGAGCAGAGGGATCCCGAACTACAAGCAAGCAGTGTAAATTCCTTTTTATCGTGTACAACTTGTATTAGACATATATTATTAGGATTATCATCCTCCTTGCATGAATACTACTACACCAGTCCAAAAATTAAAGGTAGAGATACACGGCTTGAATTTCACCCAATTCCTGCAGATGCTGTGGCTGCCTAAATACAATATTCGGCTAAAGAGATTCCTCCATCTGCATTGTCCAGGATAGATGGAAAATTCAATTGATTGTGTCTTGTTCAACCCAGGAGAAAATCCATAAGAGTAAGGCCGCCTTAGAGCATGATGTATGATTATGTATTTCCTGAAATGCAGCAGGTGGGAATCTAGACATGTGCAATAAATACATACCGTATATCATATTTAATAAGTTGTGTTTGGAGTTGTAGTAGTAGATGTTCTTTAAATACATTTGAAATTTCACTATGACTCAAACATTGTATAGCTGGAAAGAAATTACATATTCCTTAGGCCACATATGTCAAACACAAGGCCCTCCACATTTCATGTGGCCCTCATACCCAGTTTTGCAGCTGGAACATGGCGGAACTTCATTCCCCCACCTCTGTCTCTCTCCCTTCACTCCCGCTCCCTGCTGTCCCTTGTAAACACATAGCCCAGGCCTATTCTGGCACTTCGCTCCTACATGTAGAAACCATAATTTTTTTCTAGAAAATTACCGAGAACCCCCAAACATTATATATGTTTTTTTAGCAGACACCCATGTGAATAAAATGGCGGTCATTGCAACCTTTTATGTCACACTGTCTTTGGAATTAAAAAAAAAAAACAAAAACAGTAAAGTCAGCCCAATTTCTTTGTATAATGTGAAAGATGATGTTACGTTGAGTAAATAGATACCTAACATGTCACGCTTTAAAATTGCGCAGGTTCATGGAATAGTGCCAAACTTTGGTACTTAAAAATCTCCCTAGGCGGCGCTTACATTTTTTTTACAGGCTACCTGTTTAGAGATACAGAGAAGGTCTTGGGCTAGAATTATTAGTCTCTAACGGTCGCAGTGATACCTCAGATGTGTGGTTTGAACGTCGTTTCACATATGCGAGTGCAACGTACGTATGCATTCTCTTCTGCGCGCGAGCACGTGGGGACGGGGATGCTTACATTTTTTTTTCTTTTTTTATTGTTTATATTATTTGAATTTTTTAATTTTTATACTTTCCCTTTAAAAAAAAAATTGATCACTTTTATTCCTATTACATTCCAATGAAAACATCCCTTGTAATAGGAATAGTGTGTGACAGGTCCTCTTTATGGAGAGATGTGGGGTCTGTAAGGCCTGGGCGTGACCTCATAACGTCCGAGAGTCATAGAGACTGCCGGGGACCATCTGGCCCTTGGTTTTCTCAATGGCTAACTTCCGGCATCAGCGGAGTTCCTTCTCCGGCTCACCGATCACACGGGTGAGTCGGTAGAAGCACCTGAGGGTGGTGGGAGTGGGGGGGGGGGGCACCCCCTCCCGCCGCCTGTAAGAACGATCAAGCAGCTGAACTTGTTCTTACGGTGCAGGGAATCGCTGGCTGAAAAAAAATGATATCTGCAGCTGCAGGCATCATTCAGATATCCCCACTCAAAGTCCAGGACGTCATATGATGTACCTTGGGTGGGAAGTGGTTAAAAAATCTGAAAGAACTCTAGAAATCCAATTTTTCCACCCCTGACCCTGGAGCCCTAAGATGGCTGCCCAATCAGCCTTATGCTTGTGCCGGCCCTGTTAACAGCAGTTGGAGCCTCAGCAAAGCCAGCAAAACTAGGAAGTGAGGGCAGAGAAAAGCTGCAGATGTGCACGGTGCTGGATCGAATATTTTTTACCTTAAAGTGGTGTTACGGCCGAAATTATACTTTTTAAATAAAAAAACCCCTATAATACACAAGCTTAATGTAGTCTAGAAAAGTTAGTCTGTAAACTAAGGTCTGTTTTGTTTATAGCAGTAACTTGTTATTTTATAAACTTACAGCAGGCCGTGGCCATCTTAAGTGTGGGCATCTGAAGCCAGACTGTATTTCTTCCTGGATCTCAGCCTTGCAGATCTCGCACATGCTCAGTGCAGCACAAGCATTGTGATAGGTTTCAGGTCAGGTTTCCATAGTAACAGCAGTGTCAGAGGAAGTTGCCGCCCCTTCCCAGAAGGCATTGCAAACAGGAAATGATGCGATGGGCCACGGCCAGGGAGGAGGAAGTGAAAAATGAATACAGCAGATATACAGTAGGTGCTGAGAAAAAAAGAAAAAAATATCCAATTCGTTTACAGTGCACAGTTTAGTGAGGGATGCTGAAGAGTTGTAAAAGTGGGTGGATTTCCACTTTAATACAAAGAATGTATTGAGGTTAAATATGTTTAGGCTTTACAACCACTTTACTATAAAATGATGACTACTCCTAGGAAAGATTCACCATGGCTTCAGAGTAATATTTTTAACCATCCTTATCAGGTAACAGTCCATTACGTGACCTTTTCTTACCTTTTAAGTTATTTCCATGGTTCAGCAAGATAGTGGAGTTTTTGTACTTGATAGGCATTTCAGTAGCATTCATTCTGCAGTTTGCAGTTTGCAATAGATCACATGAAGAGGCCCAGGAGGAGGAAGGCTGGTCAGTAAAAGAAAGATTGGTCAGTAAAAGTCAGCCAGTCTCTTCCCAGCACTTTCTTTATTCAGTGATGGGCCAACAGTCTAAACTTACAATGTTACTGCAGAGCCAAGAGAGGTGAATCCCTATCTCTCTTGTATCAATTCTTATAAAGCTCCTACAGGGCTCGAAGACCACTATTCAAATAGGGGCTTCTCAAATTAAAGCTGACCTGGGCCTCATCCCCTCTTCCAGCAAGGCTGTCCACCTGAATGGATCAATAAACCAATGATGTGGTGCCATGTGCTACTTTAGTTCATAAAATCCCAATTTCATGATAGAGCTCTCCGATCTTCATGGATCCTGGGGTGCTCTGCCAGTTATGCAAACTTAAATACGGATAATTTTAATGCTTGTTTAATATGTTTTGCCATTGATTAGCAATTTAAATCAATGGGTTCACTGTATTGTAAGCATTTAATTACTAAAAATTAGTTTAATGTGGTTTATCTGTCATTCTAATAGGGAGCATGTAAATAAATGAGAAATATGGCAGCACTCATGATTGACATAATTTGTTATAGCCGTTATTTTTTTTCAAAGATTATGACATTTGTGCACTTTTTACAGATACATTTTGGGTAAACTTTTGCTGGTAGAATTAGAATCCTAATTTCTAAATACTGAAAGTGAAAAGGAACAGAAATAATTAGTTTTTAGGGATCAGGTTCATGCATTTGGGATTTCTGTATTGCTGCAAGATAAAGACATATCTGTAGCTGATCATATGTCAGACTTCAAACTGTTTTCCTCTTTTATGTACACAGGCTGAAGGAGATGGAAGATAAGGCAAAGAAGCAGCATCGGATGGAAGAACTGCAGCTTATAAACAGCTTGCAGGATAAACTGGCTGATAAAGATCAAATTATTAAACACCTGCTGGTAGGATTACCAAAGTACACCATTATTTTTTCTTTTTGATTTTACTGTTTTTTATAAGGATTTGGGATAAATTAAGTTTAGGTCCTCTGCTCCCCCACAATGTTTTCATAAAACAGTCACAGTCCTGGGCTGGCTGTTTATTGAAGCAGTCCAGGATGGGGTTCTAAATACTGTACACTATTTACTAAAAGTATTGGGACGCCTGCCTTTACACGCACATGAACTTTAATGGCATCCCAGTCTTAGTCCATAGGGTTCAATATTGAGTTGGCCCACCCTTTACAGCTATAACAGCTTTAATTATTCTGGGAAGGCTGTCCACAAGGTTTAGGAGTGTGTCTATGAGAATGTTTGACCATTCTTCCAGAAGCACATTTATGAGGTCAGGCATTGATGTTGGACAAGAAGGCCTGGCTCGCATTCTCCGCTCTAATTCATCCCAAAGGTATTCTATTGGGTTGAGGTCAGGACTCTGTGCAGGCCAGTCAAGTTCCTCCACCCCAAACTCGCTTATCCATGTCTTTATGGACCTTGCTTTGTGCACTGGTCTAAGTCATTTGGTGGAGGGGGGATTATGGTTTGGGGTTGTTTTTCAGGGGTTGGGCTTGGCCCCTTAGTTCCAGTGAAAGGAACTCTTAAGGCGTCAGCCCAAGACTGTGCAATAGTCTTATGCCCCGTACACACGGTCGGATTTTCAGACGGAAAATGTGTGATAGGACCTTGTTGTTGGAAATTCCGACCGTGTGTGGGCTCTATCACACATTTTCCATCGGATTTTCCGACACACAAAGTTTGAGAGCAGGCTATAAAATTTTCAGACAACAAAATCCGTTGTCGGAATTTCCGATCATGTGTACACAAATCCGACGCACAAAGTGCCATGCATTCTCAGAATAAATACAGAGATGAAAGCTATTGGCTACTGCCCCGTTAATAGTCCCGACGTACGTGTTTTACGTCACCGCGTTCAGAATGATCGGATTTTCCAACAACTTTGTGTGACTGTGTGTATGCAAGACAAGTTTGAGCCAACATCCGTCGGAAAAAATCCTAGGATTTTGTTGTCGGAATGTTCGATCAATGTCCGACCGTGTGTACGGGGCATAAGGCAGGTGTGGAAAAAAATGCGGTAATTTTAGAATGCTTTCAGAAATAGTGGTGAGTATTCTGTCAACACTGGGGCAGTAAAAGTGTCTAAGCATCTAAGTTCATTAACCTTCTGTCAACACTAGGTGGCATTACAAACTATATTATACAGTAGAAGCTGCTCTGTTCTGCTGTATAATGGAGACCTTGGGGGTTATTTACTAAAGGCAAATCCACTTTGCCCTACAAGTGCACTTGGAAGTGCATTTGCTGTAGATCTGAGGGGGACATGCAAGGAAAATACAAAACAGCATTTTAGCTTGTACATGATTGGATGATAAAATCAGCAGAGCTTCCCTTCAGATCTACAGCGACTGCACTTCCAAGTGCACTTGCAGTGCAAAGTGGATTTGCCTTTCGTAAATAACCCCCCTTGCTCCTAGTCTAAACTGTATGGAATGTGATAAGGATGTATGTTTAACACGTATTTGTCAAGAAAGACGATGTGTAAATGCATTTGCAAAAAGTGGATTACTTTTATTGGTAAAGCATCCTACCAGAAATAGACTTTGTGCTACAAGATGAATAGGAATGTTTGAGTGGTCAAGGCATTTAAATTCTATGGATATCAATGTAGGAATAAAAAGGGTTTCTGTTATAATTTTAGATTTTTATGACTCCATCTAAAAATGTGCTTTTTCCAGAGAGATATAAAATACCCAGTACTTCCAGGTATGGCAAAACATGTGACTCTCTCCTCTTCCTTCCCCAATGTAACACCTGAGTAACCAATCGTCAGGCCTGGTCCATGTAATATGGGGGTGGGGAGAGAGTCCAAATCTCAGTTTAGACTCTAAAGCCCCATACACACGATCAGAAATTCCACCAGCAAAAGTGGGATGTGAGCTTTTGGTCAGAAATTCCGACTGGGTGTATGCTCAATTGCTCAATCGTACTTTTGCTGGCGGAATTCCAGCCAGCAAAAGATTGAGAGCAGGTTCTCTATTTTCCCGGAAATTCCGTTCGTCTGTATGCAATTTCGACGCGCAAAAAACGATGCATGCTCGGAAACAATTCGATGCATGCTCAGAAGAATTGAACTTCATGTTCACGACTCGTCCTAGTGTTGTACGTCACTGCGTTCTTGACGGTCGAAAGTTCAGAGAACTTTTGTGTGACCGTGTGTATGCAAGGCAAGCTTGAGCGGAATTCCGTTGGAAAAAAACAAGTTTTTTCTGGCGGAAATTCCGATCGTGTGTACAGGGCATAACTGGATCAACTTGGAGCTTACACATGCTTCTCTTTACTTGTGAAGGACAGGGCATCATAAGAACAGAAGTAAGGTGAGTATAAGCAGCCAGGGGGTCAGTAAATTAACCTTGCCAATAAAAAGAGAAAGGTTCAATTACAGAGGGAAACAAATTATTAGTTTTTGAGTTTTACTAGTTAAGATACATACTGCTTAGAGTAGGCAACAAGTGATAATGTACTGTTTTTTCATATACAGGCAGTTCCCGGGTACAAACAAGATAGGGTCTGTAGGATTTTTCTGAAGTTAAATTTGTATGTAAGTCGGAACAGGTAAATTTTTTCTAAGCGTAACTCCAGCCAAAAAAACGGTTTGTAAGCTTTTTGGGTAGCATAGGGAAAGGTTAACACCCCTGTAACGTTTGTTTTGCTGTCTATGTCCCTGTTCAGGAGATTTCATCTCACTTTCTGTCCCAATGACAATTGGATTTAGAAAATTTTGGGTTGTTGTGGAAACAAGGATTGGTGCTAAAGCTTCAGTGGAGGTACCTTGTTCCCATAATAACTCCTACAGTAGTGAATTTCCCTTTCTAGGGGTAGATTTCCTCTCACCTCCTGTTGTCTCCCTCCGTTTGTAAGTAGGAGTCGTTTGTAAGTCGGGTGTTTGTAACCTGGGGACTGTCTGTACTATACTATTTCTATACTAATTTAATGGTAAAGTGGAACGTCTGCAATATTCACCTCCCCACCTGTGAACTCCCTCGCTGATGCGGTCATCTTTGCCGAGACTGCTTTGGGGTTTGGCTCCTTCGGCCATCCTGATTGGCTGACCTGGGATGACTTAACTGTTAATTCATCCCACCACCAAGGCATGCCAAGTATGGACATTCTAAAGAAGTTTGCAAACAGGAAGATAAGAAGCCTTTATTGCAAAAGAGACATTGGGGTTGATTTACTAAAACGGAACAGTGCAAAATCTGGTGCAGCTCTGCATAGTAGCCAATCAGCTTCCAGGTTTTATTGTTAAAGCTTAATTGAACAAGCTGATGTTAGAAGCTGATTGGCTACTATGCACAAGTGCACCAGATTTTGCAATTTCCAGTTTAGTAAATCAACCCCATAGTCAGTGGAATTCATAAAAAGTGACATGGACGTGGCCACTCTTTAGAATTCTATAGATCCTCGGCATGACAAGTGTTGGTGCGGTTAATAGGTTCATGTATCTGTCAGCTGCTTGTTGCTGTATTCAGGCAACAGAACTCTCTAACTCTGCTTACATGCCCTCATTATATCGGTGGAGTTCAGTGTCATTCAATGCAGTATATTTCAGGCCCGACAGAGGCTGCGTGTGAATGGGCAGTGTCAGGACAGGAGTGGTTAGTAAAGGGAGAAGTTTTTAGTGCGCGGCTTATAACACAATTGTCCAAATACAAAAATGGTCATATTTAGGTAGCAATGTCACCAGCACCCTCACTCCTTTGTTTACTTGCACCTGTTGGCCTGGGAATCTCCCATCCCGCAGATGAAAGGGGCTAGGAATGAGTTCTCAATTACTATGATGCTGGTGCTGCTGACTTCAGAGAAACCAGGGAACCTTGTGCAGGAAGCTGTCTCAATGCCTTACTTGGAGCACTTGCATCTCCCTGTACGCCAACTAGGAGGTCTTAATTACTGCCAGTTTGATCATCTGTAAACTGATGGTAGTAAGAATTACCTAAATGTGGCACATATATTGCAAAACTGCAAAATATTCCTTAGGCGCACGCCACTTTAAAGGAGCCATATTGCTAAAAAAGTGTTGGAACCTCTTGGAATCCCCCCTCCCCCCATATCTCCTCTGCAATAAAAAGCCTTCTTGAAAATTCCTTTTTCCTTTTACTTAACAGTGATATATGTCTGATATATTAGCTTTGCTGGCTTCAGGGGTGCCTTTAAGCCCTATATCTCTTCTGCAATAAAAAGCCTTCTTGGAAATTCTTTTTTCATATCTACAGTTTTGTAAGTATCAGAAACATTTCCTTGGCTGTGAAGTTATCTTTTACTTAACAGTGATATATTTCTGATATATTAGCTTTGCTGGCTTCAGGGGTGTCTTTAAGCCCTAACTTAACACTGTTTGTTTATCAGTGGTAAAGTGGTAGACAGTTATTTAAACAGCACTGTTTATAAACGGCACTACATAAAGCACCACCAGACAACCGTTGCGCCAATATTCACATACAGTGTATAGAGCCAACCTGAGTGGCTCTGTACATTGTGGTTGCTGTGATTGGTCATAGAAAGACCACCTCCCTTATCTCGCACATCTGCATATTAACCTACTCATCTCTGTTCCCCTGCTGTTTGTGCTCTGTACAATAACCCTTTTATCTTCTCCTTCCTCTGTATGTGCTTTATCTAGTGCATAATTGCCAAGGCCCATGTTTTTTCCCAATCAATACCAGCATCTGTCCTTATTTTCTAAAAAAAAAGTGCCAAAAATTACATCACTATTGGGTGTCTAATTTCCAAAAAAGGGTCTTTTTAGGGGCTGGTATTTTTATTTTAAGTAAAGTAATCATGTTAAGTAAAGATAACAATTTTCTTTCAGTTTTTCTTCTTTTTTCATTTAGATATTCTCTATCACTCAAAAAAAAAAAATTGTATAAAATGAATTTGGGTACATGATGGAGTAATTGTCAGTCAAATGCAACAACAAACCACAGCACATGAAACTCAAAAATGGTAAAAAGGGGTATTACATACTGGCACTCAAATGATTATGATATCTTTAGGCAAAACTTTTTTTTAGTTTTAGCTAGAGTGGGAAGGATTTGATTCTCTTTCGAGTTTCTATTGCTGTCCGTGCCCCCCCCCCCCTTTGTTTGTGCTCATGACAATTGTCACCGATAAAGAAATTGAGGGGTCAGTCCAAATCTTTAGAGTTGTCCCCAGTAAGGGAGTTAAGGGATACCTGTTCCAGGGACAACTAAAAGGGAAATTCTCACTTTAAGAGATTTCCTGTAACTTCCTGTTGAGACTCTGGGAAATTAACTGAATGAAAATTTGCTCAATAATTACACAAACAACCTTACATGGGTTTTAATCCTTCCCTACTCTGTCCTAAACTAAATAAAAAATTATCTTTAGATTTACTTTAATAGTATAAATAATGCCAAGGATACCAATAGGACAGATTATGGGTAATTAAAGTGTTACTAAACCCATCACTATATCTGGTCTCCCACAATACACAGAACATGGAAATGCAATTATTTTAGTAAATATAAACTGCTAAATACCCTTTCTCATCAGCAGTATATAGCAAGCTTATGACCTCTATGGGTGTCTGGTTAAAGCTTGTAGGAGGAGATTTAATTTTACTCTGACTATCCTATGAGGCTCCAGGACCCTTGACCCTCTGTCTGGACAGTGCAGATTGGCCCTGTGCTGATCACGTGCACCCTCCCCCCCAAAACAAAAAGGATCAAACAGCCTTTTTATACAATGAGGGTTAACCCTTTAGGTTCCACAGTGAGTATAATAAGCATGCTTTACTGCATATACAGACTAATTTTACTGTTGTGGGTTTAGTAACACTTTAATGTTTTTTCTACTCTATATGCATTTTACAGATGCACTTTGTAATGAAACGTCCCACACTCCGCTTGAGTGCTTTCATCATATACCGCTTCCTCCCAGTCTGAATATAGATATCAGATATTCCAACTGCTGACAACAACAAACAAGGCAATACTCATTTGGTTGCTGAACATGAACTGATTTATTTGAGATGACACACAAATATATACTGCAGGTTGACAATACAAACTGTAACCAGAAACCTAATTAACATGAGCTAGTTATCTAATCATTTACCCAGACTAGGTGACTCAGAGATATGACCTTTCAGGGTAGACTTGCTGTCTCCTCACTCACAACTTACAATACACATAAGTATAAACACAACCCCCAATAGTTTGCTAGGAGACAAAGGTGTGTTAATGAGCACAATAAACTGTTGGGTGAAAGACCCGGGCTTTCCAGATCTCATTAATCAGCATTCCTTTCACATACATCTGTCCACTGAGTCCCAAGCTGGCAGAGACCATCATGGCCTCCTTAATAATGTCCTTTTGCATTACATAACATAATAGTAGGTAGGCAAGAGGCTAGCATTCAGTCCCCCCCAAAAGCCTCTGTCCCGGGTAATTCTGTCACATTTCTCCCCCATCAAAAGTCGACTAACAAGGTCCCAGACCTCCACCTGGCGTTAGTCGGGCAGAGTGAACTCACATAGTCTGTCCGCATGATCTTCATTATTGGCTGCAAGGAATAGTTGACCTCAGTAGGTGTGGGGCAGAGGTCATTGACTCTCTGTCTGGGTGCCAGAGCTTCAGCTGAGTGGTTTTTAACATTCCGGGGCTGGGCTGCTGCTGGGCAGAGGGGCCGATTGCCCCAGCTTCCTGAAGCTGTAGAGAAACTGTAGGTGCTAGGCAGAGGCCAACGGCCCTCTGCCCTGTTGCCAGTGATTCAGCTGGGAGTAGAAGCTTTACTACATCAGCTTGTCACTGGAGAGAGGGGCCGACTGCCCCGGCTCACTGGAACTCCACAGTTGTTGCCGGTGCTGGGCAGAGGTTGGTAGAACTCTGCCCTGTTGCCAGCACTTCTGCTGGGGACTTCACATTCTCTGCTCCGGCTAACCGTTGGGGCAGGAGGCTGGCTCCACTCCCAAACTGTGTAGCTGCCATTGGGGAGGTGAGTCAGCTGTTTCCTTTTCCATTTCCTCATTTGGCTGCTGGGACGATATGTCTGTGGTACTGTCTTCCAGGTGCACGGATCTTTGCTGGGGTGGAAAGACCGCTTCCTCCACCCTGGCCGACTGTTGGGGAGGGATGACGAATACCTCCTCTCCCTTCTCCCCCTGTATCCTGATCTGCTGCTGGGAAGTGACTGCCACCTTCTCACCCTGAGCCTCCTAAACTGCCACAGATGTGGGGCAGAGGTCTTGGACCCTCTGTGAAGTTTGGCCCTGATACCAGCTCTTCTGCTGGAGGCTTACCAGGTTGTTCTTCCTCAGCAGAAAAGTCTATCACACCCCCTGTCTCTGCAACTGGTGACTGGGGATAGAGGTTCACCATCTCCTGTCCGTGGAATCCAGAAGATGCTATCGGTGCTGGGCAGAGGCTAGCAAACTCTACTCTGTTGTCAGCACTTCAGCTTTGGGGATGGCAATCTCCAGATTTTCCACTGTAGATTCTCTGGCATGCTGCTGGACAGGCACATTCCTCCATCCAACCTGTCTTGTGCAGAATTAGGTTCGTCAAGGTCAGTCAGCACTTGCTGCATTTGCCATAAGACCTCCGCGTTGATAGCTGCGGGGGCAGGTTGCCAAAGCACACTGTTACTATGCCACCTTGCCAAATCTTCAGCCAGAATTTCAGAGCTGTCTGCTGGTATTTCCTGATAGTCCCAGGCAAAGGGAGCCCAGCGCTGGTGCTGAGCAGAGTCTAGCAGCCATCTGTAGGCAATCTCCAGCTCCCATTCCTGAATGGCCAGAAACTCTATATCTTCCAGTGCCCAGTGCACTTCCGAGACGTTCAGTAGCTCTTCTCTGAAATCCATGATTTCATCCAACTGCCACTCCAAATCGCTCCCAAAGTTAGGGTCCCCTGTCAGCTTCACATACAGCAGTCCCAGGCTGCAAAGCCTTCTTTTGGGCTGTCATCTGCTATCCAAGGGCATGCTTGGGATACATGCCACGGGAGGGCTCTGTAGCTCTCATCCAGCCGCATCTCTGCCCAGACCAGCCTGCTTAATTCAGCTGTCTGCTCCTTGTGCATTTTCTCTCCCAATAACAGCGCCCGCAATCCATACTGCGACCAGTACCTTTCCTGGATGGAGGGGAGAATTTTTCCCTGGTGGTGCTGCTCACGGGCTAGCGTTTACTTCCAGAGTTCGCAGCGGATAGAATCCTACCATCCCAGCAGGACCTGCTCTGATACTGGTCCTCTGTGCTATATCTGCATCTCTCGCAACCTTCTTCCGAATTCCTCTTCCATGGTGGCTGGTATCTGTACCTCTCCTCTCCTGCTATCCAGACCTTGGATCCAGGTGGAGGTTTGGATGTCTTAGACTGCAGGAAGCATTCCACTGCTTACCACCAATGTAACAAAACATCCCACACTCTGCTTGAGTGCTTTCTTCATATACCGCTTCCTCCACGTCTGAATATAGATATCAGATATTCCAACAGCTGACAACAACAAACAAGGCAATACCTGTTTGGTTGCTGAACATGAACTAATTTATTTGAGATGACACACAAATATATACTGCAGGCTGACAATACAAACTGTAACCAGAAACCTAATTAACATGAGCTAGTTATCTAATCATTTACCCAGACTAGGTGACTCAGAGATATGACCTTTGAAGATAGACTTGCTGTCTCCTCACTCACAACTTACAATACACATAAGTATAAACACATTCCCCAATAGTTTGCTAGGAGACAAAGGTGTGTTAATGAGCACAATAAAGTGTTGGGTGAAAGACCCGGGCTCTCCAGATCTCATTAATCAACATTCCTTTCACATACATCTGTCCACTGAGTCCCAAGCTGGCAGAGACCATCATGGCCTCCTTAATAATGTCCTTTTGCATTACATAACAGAATATCTTCCTAAATGCTTGTAGCTCCCTCAAATGCCAGGGCCCATAGTCGGTAGGCAAGAGGCTAGCATTCAGTCCCCTCCAAAAGCCTCTGTCCCGGGTGAGTCTGTCACACACTTGCTTAACAATATGCTAGTTTCAGCACATTTACATTATTGGAAAAATAACACGGTTTAAGCTGGGATTCCCCAACAAATGCAGTCTTGATATCTTTAAAATGGAGTTCAGCATTGTTGTTATCCTTTCTTTTGGCACAATCTTTGCCACAGTGTAGTTTTACAAAACAACCATTACAGCATATAATATGGATAAGTGTTAAATGCAAAAAAAAAACATCCAATGCTCTTGCTTGGAATGTAGCTGGATTACAGGGAACACATTCCAGTTCATAATATTAAGATTTACAGCATTATTATTATTTTATAGGAAATTCAGAACTTTGATGATGACCTTGCAATGCCACTTATTCAGGAAACACATAGAAGTCAGTCATTTTCCTGCAATCCAAATGGTGGCAGTTTAACACCCACAATGAAGGTAATTCTACTTTTTTTATTTGTGTTTGTATGAGACTGTGATCACCTAAATATGTATATGTTCAACATGTGTCAAATGTACAGTAAATAATTTATCAATATTTTTTTGCTATTTGAAGAGCTCAATAAATTGAATGAAAAAGGAAGCCATAGACATCTACTGATCCTTAACGTAGCCCCGTCATGAAAGAAATGGGGGCTTCTATTGCTAGCCTTCTTCTAAAAAATTCTTGTTCACTGGCTTGTTCTGGCATTAATCATTTTTGAGTCACAGACCTGGAACATGCATTCTATAAATAAGTATCAGAATTATTTATCTCTATACTTGTTTCAGATCAGTAACTCAAAAAGCATTGAAGCTAATGCACCAGAATGACAGCCAGGCAACAATAATTTTCAGTTAGAATGGTCAGCAACAGCAGCCACCATGATTCTCTCATGACAGATTTCCTCTAAAGCAAAATGTTTTGCCCATGTAGATTCACTTGAAAGTGAAGTGTGGTTATACTTCAGGCTGGTTTCACATATGTGCGAATTGGATGAGGTGAAAACCTCATCCAATTCGCATGACATGCGAGTGTGTCCAGCTCTCAATGGAGCAGGTTCACACAGGTGGGACAATCGTTGTGCAGATTGCAAAAGGGTCCTGTGCGTTTTTGGAACCAGTTCAGCTGAAAATTCAGGCAAAAATTCAGACCTAAATCACACCTGAACCGGAGAACAGAAACACACCAGACCCCAGGCATGAAACCGCAGCCGCACATATGTGAACCCGGCCTTAACCTCCTGCCTGTCAGGGCTGGCTCAGCCCTTCCTTCTCTGAGCTGGCTGCTCACCTGTCAGCTAATTGCCAGCTCTCTTCTCTTCAGTTAACCAGCTGTTGTGGATCTGCTCGTCAGTCCCGCCTACTTAAAGACGTCCAGCTCACTTCTTTCCTGCCTTCGCCTTGGTCACATCACAAGAAACCATCTCCTGCGTTCCCGTTTAAAGACTGGCTTGCGGGGGGCGTGGCCTAGCGCACGGAGTGAGCAGACATGTCCTGCTGGAGCTCCCGCACACGCCGGACATTCCGAGGCTTGTACCACTTCACAACTCAAGCCGACAGGTCGGTAATGGGGAGGAGAGGTGGGGGAGACACCCAGCACACCCCTGATCCACAAAGAGAGGGGGATATAGACAGATTTTTCACCCGACTGGGGTCTAAACACCACACCCCCCCATCCAAGATAGCGCCGACCCGCTCCTCAGGCTCACATACAGGCTCACAGGGAACTGCTTCACAGCGCTCCACACCTCACACCAGAAACAGACAGCGTGCCAGATCCCCTGCAGACTTAGAGAATGAGTCATTCTGATCGGCTTGTCACTCCCCAGATTCCCACAGATCATTTACTAGCTGGGATATGGAGACCTACATCAAGGCCCTCCCAAACAAACATGATTTTGAAGCCTGTGTACAGAGAATGGAACGCTCATATAAGCCGGAAATAGCAGAGCTGCGCAGAGATGTCACTAACAGGCTGGAAGAAGTTGAGCACAGTGTAGAAGAGACTGTTTCCACTCTGCAAACCCATGAATCCATTCTGCATGAGCACACCCTGCAAATACAACAATTAATATATCACCAGGATGACCAAGAAAATAGAGCCAGACGTAACAATATACGCATCCGCGGCCTTCCTGAATCCGTGGAAACCAAAGACCTAGCCCCTGCGATTATAGCCATTTTCAATGAGCTGCTGCAAAAAGACAAGGATGCCCCCCTGGAACTGGATCGGGTCCACAGAGCTCTGGGCCCTAGAAACCCCAATCTGGAACACCCCAGAGACGTTATCTGTAGGGTACATTTCTACGCAGTCAAAGATGCCATTATGCAAGCTGCACGTACCCAAGAATCCATCTTCTTCAATGGCACTCAAGTAACCTTGCTTCCAGATATATCTAAACTGACCCTGGACATGCGTCGAGCTCTGAAGCCCCTTACTGGAGCTCTTCAGGCAAAACACATCAAATATCGCTGGGGTTTCCCGTTTAACTTGTCTGCCTCTCATGAAGGAAAATCAGCAACATTTTGCACAAATTTGGGGGATTTACCAAAGTTCCTAGGAACATTTGAGCTACCTCAGATCCCGTTACCAGACTGGCCACTTCTGGCAGAAACAATCCAAGAAGAACAAACGTTCAAAAGCTGAAGCTTCCAAGTCGACTGCTGGCTGAATCCCTCCCTCCACTTCTTGATTAACCACTTTTTCTCTACAGGTCTCCAACCAGTGATGTCGTCCTGGTTCCTAGTTATGTCGGGACTTTAAATAGATATATTATTTTTGCACTATTGATTGCACTGACAGATGTTATACCATTCTACTTTGCACTATAGTAATGTGTTAGGTTTATACATAATGGCTACGCCTGTCGGCACCTACTTCCCTTTCCCTCCCCCCTCCCCTCCCCCCCTCCTCTTGTTGATAATTGGTTATACTTGACCTGTCTACAGTTAAGCAATAGACCCTCACTGCGGTCATCAGGCAAGGGACTTTCCCGGGGTCCCACCCTGGGGTGGCCCTCAAGAAGTTAGTTTCATAGAATATGAGTGGCAGTGGGGGATTCTGAGCTACTAAGTTAATTTATAAAAATGTTACTGTTGCGCGGTGTGTGCGGGCTCCTCTGTGTGCTGATACGTACCCCCTCTTAGGTTTTCTCAGCACCCCTAGCGGGCTTTGCTGACTTGTTGGTTACAACACTATAGTTAGGTAGGCCTTATTGGCCTTCTTCTCCTTGTTCCTTTTTTTTTCTTCTCCTCTCACCTTCGTCTTCTCTAACCCCCTTTTTTTCTTTTGCTCCCTATGTTCGCCACTGCATGGCGACCTCCCCTCCTCTTTTCCCTTCCCTCTTTCCCATGCTCTGGGGCAGCGGACCTCACTCTTATCCAACCTGACACTTCATTTAAAGTTCCCCTCTCATGGCAACGCAACCCTCCTTGAAAGTATCCTCTTTGAATTGTAGGGGCCTCAATACCCCGGAGAGAAGACGTCAAATTTTGTACCACTTTCATAAATTAAGTGCGCAAATTCTACTTCTCCAAGAGACCCACTTTAGATCTGACACAATCGCGCATTTCCTACATAAGCAATACCCCACTTGGTTCCACAGTACTAACCTAAAAGCTAAGTCCAAAGGGGTTTCTATTGCATTCCATGCCACATTCACACCAGATGTGCTAGACTCTTATATAGATCCACAAGGGAGATATGTTTTCCTCAAATGATCATACTTGAATGTGATATACACGGTCATTAACGTATATTCTCCCAATCAGGACCAACTGCAAATTCTCTCCTCGGTTACATTACGTCTAAAACGTTTCAGCACGACCAACATGATCCTGGGAGGGGACCTTAATGCTGCCTTGATACCCCGTCTCGATACTTCAACTGGTAAGTCCTCTGTTTCCCCAGCTTCTCTGACCAAAATCCGAACAATCCTCGCGGAGCTTTCCTTGGTGGACGTGTGGAGAGTTCTTCACCCCTCTACCAGGGACTACACATACTATTCCCCTGCACATTCCTCTTACAGTAGGTTGGACTACATTTTTATTTCACAAACATTATTGGATTATAACCCGGACACTTCTATAGGCCTTACTCTTTGGTCTGACCACGCCCCTATTCACCTGAGCTTAGGGAGGATTCCGTCTGGTAAAGCCAGAACCTCCTGGAGACTTAACGATAATCTATTATTTGACTCAGTGTGCGTACAGGACATCATACAGACCATTAAAAACTTTGTTACAGATCACGCACATTACGATACCAACCCACTTATAAAATGTGAAGCGCTTAAATGTGTCCTCAGGGGCAAATTTGTCCAACACGGTTCCAGACTAAAACGCGAACGTACGGTAGACATTGCACGCCTCCTCGCTTCCATTAATGCATTAGAAGATTCACATAAACGAAACCCTGACATGGCCACTCACTTAGACCTGACTAATGCCAGGAGAGACCTTCTGCGAATTTTTGCGGAACGCTCCCTGATAGCAAAAAATAAGGGACGCTTTGTTCATTACTCCCAAGCCAATAAATGCGGTAAGCACTTAGCAAACACATTGCACCCTCGTCAACTCAGGAAACCTATTCCCTTTATTAATTCAGCTACCAAAGGGAAATTAATGAATAACTCAGCAATAGCGGAGGAATTCCGCCAATACTATGCTTCTCTTTATAATCTTCCCTCACAGACGCCGACCTTTAAATCCCATGGAGGTGCACCTCCACAGGATCTATCCTCGTACATTCTAGAAACTGCCCTCCCCACCATTCCTTCTTCCGACTCGGAAGAAATGGAATCTGCTCTTTCTGACACAGACTTTATACAGGCCATAAAAAATCTCAAATCTGGCAAAAGCCCTGGTCCAGATGGGTTTTCCCTGCGTTTTTATAAGACATTCCCACTATTATTATCACCTCTCCTAGCAAAGGCGTTCTCAGCGATAGATGGAAATGTAGCCCCCTCTGCAACCCTTCTCCAAGCCCAAATTGTAGTAATCCCGAAACCGGACAAAGACCCCTCTGCATGCTCTAATTACAGACCAATATCCCTATTAAATATTGACTTGAAGCTCTTCGCCAAGATTCTTGCCAACCGAATATCACCATTTCTACCCAACATTATACATAGAGATCAAGTGGGTTTTGTCCCTGGTCATGAAGCTAGGGACAACACCACCAAAACCATTCACCTAATAGCATATGCTCATCGCACCCACACTCCAACTTGTCTTCTTTCCTGCGACGCAGAGAAAGCTTTCGATAGAGTAAACTGGTCCTTTCTCCAATCCACCCCCTCCCAGATAGGATCAGGCCCTAGAATGTTAGCACGTATCATGTCTCTTTACTCAAAACCGACAGCCACTGTCTTGACGAACGGTACACAATCGGACAAGTTTTCAATTACCAACGGCACAAGGCAAGGCTGTCCGCTTTCCACTTTACTGTTTGCCTTAGTGATTGAACACTTAGCTTAAGCCATTCGGTTAAATCCAAATATACACGGCATCCAGACTCCCTCTTCCCAATGTAAACTTTCCTTATACGCAGATGATTTACTTCTTTATGTGACCCAACCCCATATTAGCATCCCCTCATTACTAGCCGAAATGAATAGGTTCGGCCACTTTAGCAACTACAAATTAAATGTCTCCAAAACAGAAGCACTGAACCTTTCACTAACTCAAAATACCTTGACATCTCTTAAAGCCAACTTTCCATTCCAATGGCAGACGCGTTCCATCTCATATCTAGGTACCGCCATTCCTAGATGTATATCAGAAATCTGCGCCCTAAATTTCAGCCCTCTTCTAACTAAGCTGCGACGCCTCTCTGAGGAACGCAAGGACCTATCGATGTCATGGTTTGGCCGTATGAGCGCATTGAAAATGGACATACTTCCAAAATTACTATATTTATTTCAAGCTCTTCCGATTGCTCTCCCATCAGCTTTCTTTCGTGCCCTCCGTACTATGGCAATTCGCTTTGTATGGGGAGGGAGCCATCCCAGACTGAAACACAAGCTTCTATGTGCCCCCATTCATAAAGGAGGGGTTGGTTTACCTGACTTTGAGGTATACCATAGCTCAGCAGTAATCTCTCGAGTTCTGAAGTGGTTCCCTCGTCCTCTGACCAAAGCATCAACTTTGATAGAACAGGATATGTCTTCGGACGACCTCAGGGCACTTCTATGGGGATTCGATAATACTTATAAATCTATCCCAATCTTATCCCCCCTTACCAGAGATGCCTTGGCGGTATGGTACCAAAAAAGAGAGACATACTCACTGTCTACTGAACCGAGTCCCCTCACTCCCTTATTCGATAATCCAGCTCTCCCAGAAGGTAGACTTGTACACAACTTGGGAAGTTACTCGAGAGATCCCTGGCCCACAGCACAACAATTTGTAGATTCTGAGAAAGGTACCTTTGTGACTCTTCATAGTACAGCTGCCTCTAGGGTTACATGGCTTACTCGTTTACACTTAACCTCCTACTCCAAGAAACTTCATGAATCCAATCTCATACACAGGCCTCTGACTGGGTTCGAACAACTAACTACTTACACAGAGACGCCTCGCCATACCCTATCACTGGTGTATAGGATGTCAATAGATCACACTTATAACCTTCCTAAATACACCACTGCATGGTCGGAGGAGCTTGGGAAAGACATAACAGAGGCGGAATGGGGTAAAGCTTTTCTTTTTACCCACAAATCATCTATCTCGAGTTACACTCAAGAAAAAAATTATAAATTACTATCAAGGTGGTACCGGGTCCCAACTACTCTCAGGACTATGTTCCCATCTGCAACCGATGTCTGCTGGAGATGTAACTCCGCAACAGGCACGTATAAGCATATCTGGTGGGAGTGTGATGTGATTCGGCCTTTTTGGACACAAATTTTTCAAATCTATAATGAAATTTATGACAAATCTCTCACACCTTCCCCCATCATAGCACTTCTCTCTGTACTTCCCGGGACCCTCAAATCCCAAAAACACAGTCTTCTCAAATTTTTCTTGAGTGTGGCGACACAATTAATTCCTAGACATTGGAAAACTACCTCTCCTCCATCTCTCATTGAATGGGTGGCTGAAATAAATGATATTATGCTTATGGAGGAGATGCAGGCTAAATCCATAGAAAAAGAAGCAAAGTTTTCGTTCATCTGGAGTATCTGGAGGCATTACTCTACTTCAGACAAATTAAAAAACAGACTTTCACCAGTAAATACAACTTAAGAGACAGAGTTCTCCTAATTCCCCTTCTAACCTTTATGTGATTATTGCACATACAGATAGGTGAGGTCCGCTGCCTCTACCCCCCCCCCCCCACTTACCCCCCTTCTCGGGGTTCCCCCTTTTTTATCATCCCTTCTCTTCTTTCTTTATTCTTTTAACTTCTCTATCCCTATTTCTTTTCTTTTTTTCTGATAATCACTTTATGTGCCAAATACACTTGTAGCTGCCAGTATATGTAATCTAGGCAGCCAAGACACTCGAAAGTACTATCAACCCTGGTTCTGAGGGTACATATGAAATATCTGCCCCCTCGGCCTCTGGAGCATCAGGATCCCATTGGGGCTTCCAGGCTAGAGGTATAGGCAGTATTATAAAAGTCAGCATTGTATCAGAACCTTTTTGTCACTGACATCTCTTCCAATCATATTCATGCATGTAAAGAATGTACTATATAAATGTTTACACGTTTCATGTTTTAGATCGGTACACCCTATGTTTGGGTCCTGATCTAGCTTTTGTACTTTTCTGTTTATAATGTGAAAAAAAAATAATAAAAACATATTGAACCTAAAGACTGGCTTGCTGACATCCCTTCTGGCTCCTTATCCTGCTTGCTGTGCCTCCACTTGGATCACTGACTTCTGGCCTGGCTGATTACCCGATCTGGTTACTGAACTCTGGCTTGGCTGACTACCTGATCCGGTTACTGGACTCTGGCTATGCTTTGACTACGCTTACTCTATTTACCTTTTTATTTTTATTAATAAACAAGTGTGATTTAACTGTACTTCTCTCTCGGTCTGGTTCATGGTTTCTGACACTGCCGACCATGTAATTCATGTGTGCAGTGAGAGAGAGCCTATACAACGCACAAATGTGTCCATGGTAGCTGAGAATTCTGTGCTGGGAAAACATTCATTGCACATTCCTAGCACGTTGACCAAGCTGTCACAGACAGTTTCCAGTCTCTGTTTATGATTCTAAATCATGTGACCACTGTGAGAGCCTCCCGGGGTTTACACTTGGGTAGAGAAGCGGTTAAAGTGCTCACACTTTGGGGATTTAAGTGTTTACATTAGGCAACCTTAAAGAAGTGGAGATTTACCTGAACAACATGGGATAAGTCAAAGATCACCGGGGCACAGTGTCGCCCAATGTCATCTCCTCACACCTGATTTAAACCTCTAATTCCTGTACTATTGCATTGCAATAGGGTGCATTGCAAGACAGTAATTTGTGTAAATCAGGTGGTGAAGAGGCAACATATCGCTTCCTCGCTACCTGTCAAACGCACTTGATTTTTTCAGAGGAGCAGCAGTGCCTGCTGTGCTTGTAAATGAGCCCCATTCAAATAAATAGGGCCACTCTGCAAGCGCCCCACAACCATGTGCTTCTGCAGGGTCCAAGGGGTTAGCAGGTGGTAAGGGGGCAATACAATGTCTTCTCACTGCCTGTTTTACCATCTTGTTTCCTGTACTTAGAGTGGCCTCATTCACTTGAATGAGTCATGCTTGGCAGGTGATACACCCACCAACCATGACAGGGCAAATAACTCCTGCTGTGGCTGCTACATGTGTACACCCCTGGCCACTGCAGGTAAAGGGGGTGCGTTCAGGGTGGGGGATGATGAGAACACGTCTCAACTATAGGGTTCTACCAACCCCCAATCCACAAATGTAAACAAGCCCTTATTGTCCTGAGGTCCTTATTAGGAAGATTTTACACTGATGTGCTGTGGTTTATCTGTACTGCTGTGGTTTACCTGCACTAGTAATGAACCCTAGGGAAATATCCTACACCTGGAGTTGTTCAGAAACTGTGTAATAGGTGGGGGGACACTGGATGTGGACTTCCTAGCCTCCAGCTTCATCACCAATCTGAGAAGGTTTGTCTTCACATGCAAAGATTCTCAGACATGAGCAGTGAATCTTTTTGCAATCATTTGTAATTTTTTAATTGATTTTTAATGAGTTAAAGTGAGGTGGTTGTATTATGATAACTATATTTATATTTGTTAGAAATTTTGTATATAGTCCTACAGAACAGACAGACAGTGCACAGTCCAGACAAACATGTCAAGCTTAACCCCCATAAAATTGTATTCTGCCCCCACTCTGTTAAGGGAACCCTCAGTGGTCATTACACTCAGTGTCCCGCGCCCAGCGGCTAGAGTTGGATGTGCTAAATACCGCTTGCATAAGTCTGTACTTTTCTATGTTTTTATGTTATTTTTGTACATTTGTTATAAATAAAATTACTATTTTTTAATACATTGGTGCCTGTAAAGTCCATGATTCTTTCTAAATATAATCAGTCCAGTTTTTAGGACGTGGCACTTTTTACCATTATTTATAAACCTACAGTACCACCCTGTGGTGGTGTATTTGTGCTAGTTTATTTGCTGTACAAAAATACTCTCATCGGTCACTTTATTAGGTACATCTGTTCAATTGCTTTGTAACACAAATTGCTAATCAGCCAATCACATGGCAGCAACTCAATGCATTTAGGCATCTAGATGTGGTGAAGATGACTTGCTGAAGTTCAAACCAAGCATCAGAATGGGGAAGAAAGAGGATTTACTGTAAGGGACTTTGAACGTTGCATGCTTGTTGGTGCCATACAGGCTGGTCTGAGTCTTTCAAAAATTGCTGATCTACTGGGATTTCCACAGACAACCATCTCTAGGGTTTGCAGATAATGGTCCGAAAAAGAGAAAATATCCAGTGACGGGCAGTTGTGTGGACGAAAATGCCTTGTTGAGGTCAGAGGAGAATGGACAGACTGGTTTGAGATAATAGAAAGGCAACAGTAACTCAAACAACCAAGGTATGCAGAATACCATCTCTGAATGCACAACACATCGAAACTTAAAGCAGATGGGCTACAGCAGCAGACCACACCGGGCACCACTCCTGTCAGCTAAGAACAGGAAACTGAGGCTACAATTCACACAGGCTCACCAAAATTGGACAATAGACTGAAAAAACTGATTGATTTCAGCTGCCACATTCAGATGGTAGAGTCAGAGTTTGGCATAAACAAAAAATGAAAGCATGGATCCATCCTGCCTTGTGTCAAAAGTTCAGGCTGGTGGTAGTGTAATGGTGTGGGGGATATTTTCTTGGCACACTTTAGGCTCTTTAGTACCAATTGAGCATCTTTATACGACACAGCCTTCCTGAGTATTGTTGCTAACCATGTCTATCCCTTTATGACTACAGTGTACCCAGGGCTTTTTTTCAGCAGGAATGCAGTTCTGGCACCTCCAGCACTGAATGTATCTAATGGCAAAAGGTGCTGGGGTGTGCTGGAGGGTCTATTGATGATGGCTGCTGGGGGATCTATTTTTGCATGAGGGTCTCTTGTTGCTGGGGGGCTCAGTTGTTGCTGTGAGGGTCTAATGTTGAGGGAGGGGTCTATTGTAGCTGACTGCTGGAGGGTCTATTGATGCTGGTTTCTGGGAGATCTGTTGCTGCTTCTGGGGATCTATGGTTCCTGGGGTGCATCCATTGTTGTTGGGGGGTCTATTGATGTGTGGGTGGGATCTACTATTGCTAGCTGCATGGAATCCATTTTACTGCTTTTCTTGTTATCATTAATACATTCCATACAAATTACTTAGCACCACAAAATGATACTTGGTTCTGTATTCCTTTAAAGGGGTGGTGCTGGGAGGTGGATAGGGGGTGGAACCAAGGAGCGGTACTGGGAGGTGGGTAAGGGGTGGAACCAAGGAGCGGTACTGGGAGGTGGGTAAGGGGTGGAACCAAGGAGCGGTACTGGGAGGTGGGTAGAGGGTGGAACCAAGGAATGGTACTGGGAGATGGGTAGGGGGTGGAACCGAGGGACATTATAGATAGGTGGGTAGAGGGTGGAACCAAGGGACAGTGCTTGGAGGTGGGTAGCGTGCAGAGACAAGAAGTGATTCAAAAGGTGGGAAGTTCCTGCACCTATTCTCTGAGAAAAACAAAAAGCCCTGAGTGTGCCCACTTTCTGATGGCTACTTCCAGCAGCATAATGCACCATGTCACAAAGCTCAAATAATCTCAAACTGGTTTCTTGAACATGAAAATTAGTTCACTGTACTCCAATGGCCTCCACAGTCACCAGATCTCAATCCAACAGTTCACCTTTGGGACGTGGTGGAACAGGAGATTCGCATCATGGATGTACAGCCGACAAATCTGCAGCAACTGCGTAGTGCTATCATGTCAATATGGACCAAAATCTCTGAGTTGTTTCCAACACCTTGTTGAATCTATGCCACAAAGAATTAAGGCAGTTCTGAAGGAAAAAGGGGGTTCAACCTGGTACTAGCAAGGTGTACCTAATAAAGTGCCCGGTGAGTGTACAATGTATTCAAACACCCCCGCTCAACAACTGTTTCTTATATTAGTCCCATTTTGGATCTTAGTTCTGTAAATCTGTTTCTTGTAGGTGGTTTCACAAGAGGAGGGAGGGGGAAGGTTTAAATACCTTCCAGCAGCCAGTATCAAGCTGATTGCTTGAGTCAGTAAAGAGATTTCTGCAGCTTGCACACAAAATGCTATTCTCCATTTTTCACCTATCTTTCTGGCTGGGTCATATATGAACAAAAAAAACTAGATGTTTGTACTTATCATGAAATCTGTTTCTTTACATTCCTTAAGGGAGACAGGTCCCATCCCTTTGTGTTTGTGATAAGTTAATTGTGCTAAATTTCTATTAAATTGAAGCATGCTGGGAGTGAGAGCGGTTATACTTGGCTGACCAACAGCTATTAGCTTTTCACACGGGCTGTCCGATCAGGTCCGCTTGTCGGTTTTTCAGGTGGACCTGATCGGACACCTGCTGCCATCCAATTCGATCCTGGCCGCAAAAAGCAGCTGGATGGTGGATCCGTTTCAATACAATTTCCCCATAGAGGAGAGTGGGACTGTCTCGGTGTTCACTCTGCACAGCGGCCAGAAAAATGTTGTGAATGCTTTGATGAATCACGACCACTGCCTGTAACTATTATTATTATTCTACTTTCAGAAAAAGAAGTTGGGTGAGATACCAACTCGTGTGATCAGCGTTCCCAATCTGGCAGTTTATGACAAAACCTTTACAAATAACAGTGTCAGCTCGAAAAAGCCAACAAGTCCTGTAAGAACGTCTCCCAGCTTAGATCACAGCATGAAGCCTGGCTATCCTTTCCGACAACCTGCACAGCTTTTAGATATTATCCGGCCAAACAGGTAATAGTGTACAGCTGTTGTATCATAATAAAGGGAATCATGGTCATGCAGATCCTTTGCCCAGCACTTTTTAATCCATTAAATGGTAACTCCACTTTTGTGGACAAAATAAATAAAGCACATAAAAAAATAATAATACACCAAATACAATTGCTGCTGCTTGTGTGATTGGCTCACTGATTTATCCAGAAATCTTTGCAATCGAAAATTTAGTTTTGGCGAGATGCTCCGGAAGGAAGGGATAAATACTTCTAAAAGGATGCAGTCACTGCAGCTTTTCTTATAAGAACAATGAGAGTGCATCAGGTGATTATAATGAATTGGAACCTCCATTCAGATCCAGCATCCAAAAGACATAATTATAAGAGATATACAAGGCAAATGCAGATATCCAGCAAGGTTGACCAGATCAGTGGGCTACACCTCAAGTACTTAGAACCCAGACCAAGTATGATTACGTTTATCAATATAAAGAAGACCCTTCCAACACCAACAAACCAAACAATACACGCTATGTGCAATGGAGAGAGCTCACATGAACAGGGCAGGATCAGGACTGGGACTGCAAACAAGGGGACGATAGAGGGTACTGAATGCAGGTGGCAGGCTACAAGGCACAGGCTAAAGGATCAGGCTTGGACACAGCTCACAAACCACTGAAGCACTGTTCTTCAAAGGAGGGTTTAAATACCTTCTCAGCAGTATCAAGAGCATCCTAATTAATAGAGTACGTTGGCTGCTGGAAGACACCCGCTGGTGGCCACTGAAACTCAACTCTACCCTTTAGCTCCTAAACATTTCCATCAGCAGGTGACCCAGGTTCTGACATGAGTCTTGACAGTCCCCCCCCCCCCACCCTAAAAGGGAGGAATTAAAAACCTTCCCAGCAGCCAGTATCTGGGAGACATCTGCTGGTGGCCACCAAAACTGCACCCTTTGGCCCGGGGAATAACAGTGCCACCAGCAGGTGACCCAGGTCCTGACACAAGTCCTGACAATAATGGAATGAACAGCTATTTCTTCAGAGCAGAAAATGGTACGGCTCTTCAACAAAGTTTTTAAAAATCTCTGCAAAGTACCTTGATCATCCAAAAAGGAATGCTTTTTTTCCTCAGCAAAAGTGGAGTTGTGGAGTTACATTTATTCTGTAGTTTTTAACCACTTTGCCTCTGGAGCAACTTTATTAAATATACATTTTATGCTAGAAAATCACTTAAAACCTCATAACATTATACGGTATATTTTTTCTCAAAGTGTATAAACCTTGTAAAAAAAAAAAGAATGGTAGTTGCAATTTGCACAACTGTTCATCAAAATTATATTTTTAATATGCATGTACAACATATGTATTTTTAATATGTATGTACAAAAGATGACATTGTACCTAGTAAAAAGATAAACAGTCATGTCAAGCTGTGGGTTTATTTTAACCCTTTCAAGGCCTTGGCGTACCATACACCCCCCAGAGAGCTGAAGAGATTTAAGATCCTTTCCAGGCAGTTAACGGCAGTAAACATACCTTTTGTTTTCAAGTCACTCAATTTAATTGCGTCTGAGTTTACTTGAATGTGGGGTGGGTGTGTATCTTTCGTAATTGAGATAACTTTTATAAAATGGGGCGTTAATTTTTGAGTGCAATAAAATTAATCTTAATGTATTTTTTTACTAGAAATGCAGATTTGATAAACACTTGCCCAAATATCATGTGACATTAAAACATTTTGACTACCGCCTTTTTATTCTACAGGTCCTCTGCTTTCAGAAAATAATTTTTTTTTTTTTTTTTTTTTGGCGGTTTTAATCATATTTTGAAGCAAAAATTTCACATTTACGTATGTGAAAAATTTAAAATGGGTCTGGAAACATAGGGGTTAAATGTTTATAAAGCAAGCTGCTTAAAGCGGAGTTCCACCCAAAAATGGAACTTCCACTGTCTGGATTCCTCCCCCCCTCCGGTGTCACATTTGGCACCTTTCAGGAGGGATGGGGGAGCAGACACCTGTCTAATACAGGTATTTGCTCCCACTTCCTGCGAGTCCATATGTACTGGCATCACATCTCGTCCACCAGGGATGGGCTGCAGTAAGCTAACATGGTAGTCCAAGTGGCACACCAAAAAGGAGGAAATCACAAAGGAGCCGTCAGAGATGGTGTGGGTTCCGGGAAAGGGAAGATCAGGGCGTCAGAGCCGGTCTTCAGCTGTGTTGCGGTGTCGAGCAACGCCGGACAGTGACGTCACTACTGTGAGATGCGTTTCCGAGTCAGCTCGCTATCGATGGAGAGAATAGCTGCACTCCTTTGTCAAGCATCTGATAGCGAGCTGACTCGGAAACGCGTCGTACAGTAGTGACGTCACTGTCTGGCGCCACTGTGTTTGCCATCCAAGCCTCGTTCTGGCTCTGACCACACGGGTGTGCTATCTTTCCATCACGGATGCTGGACGAGGCGTTGCGCGATACCGCAACACAGCTGAAGACCGGCTCTGACGCCCTGATCTTCCCTTTCCCGGAGCCCACACCATCTCTGACAGCTCCTTTGTGATTTCCTTCTTTTTGGTGCGCCACTTGGACTACCATGTTAGCTTACTGCAGCCCATCCCCGGTGGACGAGATGTGATGCCAGTACATATGGACTCGCTGCTACCTGTAGTCCTCCTTTCTCTCTCCTGCTTGGAGATGTACCTGAACTCAACATTTCAGCTCTACATGTGAGTGGATATTGCTTTTGATTATTAAAATTGTGTTTGATACATACTCAGTGGCGCCCCTTGTTATATATATGTTTGGATCTTGCCCTTGGACAGTTGACTGAGGTACTTTTGTACTGCGCCTTTTTTACTTGTAAAATGGCAGTAGGGAACCAGGCTGTGAAGTCACAAGGCTTCACTTCCTGATTCCCTTACTGAAAATGCCAGCGCCTCCACCTGGGAGCCAAGGGACAGGTCAGCTTCGGGTGCCGACATTGCAGGCACCCTGGACAGGTAAGTGTCCTTATTTTAAAAGTCAGCAGCTGCAGTATTTGTAGCTGCTGCCTTTTTTTTTTTTTTCAGCGGAACTCCGCTTTAAAGTTTTCCTCAGACTAACATTAACAATCTGAATCCTATATATAAAAATCAATATTGCAAAACTGAACAATAGAAGTGAATCTTTAATTATAGAGTAAAGTCACTTTTACATGTCCAATTTTTTTTCAGCACATATCAACGCAGGGCTCTGAGATGAAGCCATAAGACATCAGGCTGTTTGCTGAATATTAGACTATGTGAACAAGAAATAAGTTGAGATTTGAGTGTAAAGGAATCAGTGTCACAAAAATTATATAACTTGCTTTTTTTTAAACTAAATTGACTTGTCTGTGTGTTTATGATGCAACTTTTTTTTTGTTTTTTTAAGGCGAAACCCTGCCAGTGTACCCTTAAAAACAGAGGCAAAGGAACAGGAGTCCAAACGCCCTGAATGGTTTACAAAGTATTTTTCATTCTAACAAGAATACATGAGCAGATGAATGAGCTGCATTACTACAATGCACACATTTCATTGCCATTGTTTTGCTGTATATTTTAATTTTAATAAAATAATTATGTGAGCTTTTTCATGATATCAAATTGCTTCTTAATAATAAAAATTCAAGAAAGGCATTGCACATTTTTTTGTTTTCTTTGTGCCTATGGCAGGACTGCCTACTCCAGTTTCCAGTAGTTAGAGTGGGATGAAATAATAAATGAGTTCCGCATAATAAAGTAGAACTAAAGGCAAAACTTTTTTTTTAGTTTTGGACAGAGTGGAGAGGGATAAGAACACCTGTTAACTTTTTTGTTGCTACCTCTAGTGAGAGTCACCCTATTTGTCCTGTTTACGGTTATCATCAAAAGTGAAGGTAATATGAAATCCCAAGTTTTGAGTTGTCCCCAGAACAGTAATAGAGGGGAAATATTCCAGTGGGGACACTAGTTCGGGTGACCCCAATAGAATACCTTAAATTAGAAGCCAAGTAAAATCCTAACTATACCTAAATTTACTCCAACCCCCATTCTATGCCTATTCTATTTACCCTGTAAAAAAAAAAGATGTCGATACTTACCTTTTCTGAAGTCACTTCGGTCCGGTCACATGATCGGGTCCCAAGGTCAGCTTCAGTTTAGAGGAGGGACAGCCAACAATGGGGGTGGGAGTACACTTAGGCTCTGTTTTTCCTTCCACATTAATTTGCAGGGTTTTCCTTTCACTTCCTGTTTTGACTTTGGGACAAGAAGTGAAGGTAAATCTCTTAATGGGACACGGGTGGCAAATACAGGAGTAATAACCCTCCCTTACTCTATCCAAAACGAAAAAGAAAAAGGTTTGCCAATACTTCTACTTAGCCAATCACTGTGGAGTTGCTAAGACGCTGAACACTTTCATATAGAGGGATACCCTGGTGGAGGGATCATGTAGAAAAGTTAAAAACAAAAAAGTGAATGGGGTATGGTTTTAAAGGGTCTATGCACAAGGTCTGTACATTGCACAAGTTTGTTGCAGTCTTGTACTACTACTGGGCTACTTCGTAACCAGCAACTGTTGAAATAAACACTAAAAGGAGTACCTAATATACAACACAACATAAAGATTGCAGTGGTTAAAATGATGTAACAGTGCACCTTATATTGGGAGTCAGTGGGTGAAAGAACAAATATCCTGCTGCTGGTTAGTGGGAGGAAAATGCAGTAAGGCTGCTTTCACATTGGGGCGTTGGCGGTAAAGCACCAATATTTTTAACGGGGCTTTACCGTCGTTTTAGCGGCACTATTCGGCCACTAGCGGGGTGCTTCTAACCCCCGCTCGCTGCCAAAAAAGGTCTGGAATTGTTGGCGCTTTGCTGGCAGAGCGGCGGCGCTGCCCATTCATTTCAATGGGCAGGGGCGCTTTAGGAGTGGTGTGTGCACCACTCCTACAGCGCTGCAAAGATGCTGCTTGCAGGACTTTTTTTACCGTCCTGCAAGCGCAATGCTACAGTGTAAAAGCACTCGGGATTTCACACTGGAGTGAGAGGAGAGGCTCTTTACAGGCGCTATGCATTCGCTATTTTTAGCACTATAGCACCTGTAAATTGCCTCAGTGTGAAAGCAGCCTAATGGCCAGCAGGAGGAAAATGGAATGTCTCTCTGTTGTTGGCCAGTTGGAGGAAAATGCCTGGCAGTATTGACCAGTGGAAAGAAAAGCATCCAGCTTCATTTGTAGACTGAAAAATACCCTGCATCATTAGTCAGTGGTAAAAAAAAATGTATCATTGGCCAGCTGTAGGTAAAAATGACCCAACATCAGTGTGAGAAAAAAAATACTCTGGTGTCAATGAGAAAGAAATGCCCTGCATTTCTGGTCGGTTTAGGAAAATTGCCATCACAAACTGCTGTGGTCAGTCAGTTACACTATCGGCTCCCCATCTTTCTGTACTCTGGTCTATGAAATGCGTAGCTCTAAACATACAGAAAAGCTATAGGTGGGTCACAGCTCCATGTCCTGTTTATCTGGGGCTTCTATACTATGTTATATTTTACAAAATATGGCTACTAGAGGCCACAACAACAACCTCCACCCAATGCTAGCTAGGTAGGTGTTAGTGTCTGCAGTGCCATGGGGTCTACGATTAAGCCCAATCAGGGTGAAATGTGTGAGGCTGCGTTCACACTGAGGTGCTTTACAGGCGATATAGCGCTAAAAATAGCACCTGTAAAGAGCCTTGCCTCTCCTCTCACTCCAGTGTGAGAGCCTGAGTGCTTTCACACTGGAGCGGTGCACTGGCAGGACAGTAAAAAAAGTCCTGTAAGCAGCATCTTTGCAGTGCTGTCGGAACGGTGTATACACCACTCCTAAAGCGCCCCTGCCCATTGAAATCAATGTGCAGCGCCGCCGAACCGCCAGCAAAGCTCCGTTTTGCAGGCGGTTTTAACCCTTTTTTGGCCGCTAGCGGGGGTTAAAAGTGCCCTGCCAGCAGCCGAAAACCTCCGCAAAAAACGACGGTAAAGCACCACTTAAAATAGCGGTGCTTTGATGCCAACGACCCCAACACGTCAGTGTGAAAATAGCCTTAGTGGGACATTGCCAACAGGCAGGGACTATAGGTTAATCTAGTACTTTCAATTTGGAATGTGGTTGATACACACAGAGTGCGGACAGGAGTTTTGCATTACTGCTATGAGGCCTGGGTTACACCCAAATGCACAGATAACCCTGGAGGATACCACAGGGGACAGTGCCATACTAGACACAAAGACAATTCTGGGATACAGGCCAATGGTTGCTCACAGAGCATGAGTTCAAGGTCTTAGACAGATAAAAGGGGATTTTGTGAGCCACAATGGTATATTGCCTCAAATGTGGAAATCACCTAGCTGCCCGCGCAGAACACCATTCATATGCCGTGCAATAAAATGTATACAAAAAATACGCTGCGCTAAGGTGAAAATATCAATCTGGAGATTATTAATGCATATGAGGTATACTGAAAATACTGCATAAGCGGCTTATCCAGCCACAGCAAGGCACAAAGGATATATATAAAAAAACAAGTGATTTAAAAGTGCAATGTGTAAATAATATACTAGATGTATACCATTAGAGTGAGAGTAGTGATTACTAAACTAATCATTTATATAATCTGAAATTTACCATGTAAAAAATATATAAATATATCACAGTGATAAGTACAAAAATACAACAAAGTGCCAAGTGCCACACAATGAGTGTGAATATCAAATCCAAGATGTGATACGTGATTATTAAAGTCCAATTTATGAAAGAAATACACATAAAGTCCATAAAAACAGTTAATAAAAAATCCAATGTGCGTGCATTAATCTTAGTGCTTAGTGCTCAGAATTCCATGCTCAAGTGCCATCCAGTTACCCTCCGGGGACAGCCGCTCACCTCAGATCGTGCGACTCAGCTGTGAGACTGAGTTTAAACACGCTTATGAGCCATCCCACAGCTCAGTGATGGAATCCAGATACACAGTTTTCAGCAGCAACTCTCCCTGATGAAGACACGTGACCCTGTGTCGAACACGCGTAGGGGAGGGGCCAGGACGGAGCACGGAGCCTTTCACTCCACTGAGATGCAATGCACAGCTTATCCCTCCTGACAGGCAAACTTTGAGGCAAACTTTGGAGACTGTTATCAGATTGGTGCACTCACACACCTTGCAAATGTGAGTACCCTAATGTGGGGAGCTTTTATCTTAATAAATATGTATAAACGATATCACACTATCCAGTTTTTCTTTTCCTTTATTCCTAATTGTGGAGTTGCTGCTGAAAACTGTGTATCTGGATTCCATCACTGAGCCGTGGGATGGCTCATAAGCATGTTTAGACACAGTCTCACAGCTGAGTCGCATGCTCTGAGGTGAGCGGCTGTCCCCGGGGGGTTACTAGATGGCACTTGAGCATGGAATTCTGAGCACTAAGCACTAAGATTAATGCACGCACGTTGGATTTTTTATGAACTGTTTTTAAGGACTTTATGTGCATTTCTTTCATAAATTGGACTTTAATAATCACGTATCACATCTTGTATTTGATATTCACACTCATTGTGTGGCACTTGGCACTTTGTTGTATTTTTGTACTTATCACTGTGATTTATTTATTTTTTTTACACGGTAAATTTCAGATTATATAAATGATTTTTTCATTCATTATATATACAGTTAGTAGTTTAGTAATCGCTACTCTCACTCTAATGATATACATCTAGTATATTATTTACACATTTCACTTTTAAATCACTTGTTTTTTTTATATATATCCTTTGTGCCTTGCTGTGGCTGGATAAGCCGCTTATGCGGTATTTTCAGTATACCTCATATACATTAATAATCTCCAGATTGATATTTTCACCTTAGCACAGCGTATTTTTTGTATACAGTTCAAGGTCCTGTGCCAGAAAATTAAGCCTGCAAGAAAAAAAAGAACATTACATATATGCAACAAGGATCGGTACGTCGCTGGACTTTGAGTGGTTATACCAGGATGTTTCCTGCAGCTGCAGACATCAACCCGGTATTGTTTTTCTTAGTTGGCGGTCATTTTTTTGGAATGCCGCTGGATTGCTTTTAAAAGCAGCGGGAGGGGACATCCCCTCTCCCGACGCCCTTGTCGACTTTCTCTGGCTTTCCCGTCCCACCAGGGAACCCAAGAATGCAGCCAGTGATTCCACTGGCTGACCATAAAGCTGATTGGAGACTGGAATGGCTCCAATCATCGCTATGGTTTAAGAAACCGGACGTAATCAGCATTTCATCATTTCTGGTTTCGCCTCATGTAAAAGTCACCATTTTTAAATTAGGCAATTAGGATTTTGGAGTGATCAGATGCTTTAAGGGCAGAGGAGAGATCTGCACTTAAGCAAAAGAAAAAAACCTAAAGCAGTCACGCCCCCCCCCCCCCCCGCTCGCGCACAAAGGCGAACGCATGCGCCAGTCCCGTGTCAGCATGTAATCAGCGACTGCACCATACCATGCATGTGAGGTATCATGCAAACTTCAGATCGAGGACAGTAATTTCAGCACTAGACCTCCTGTGTAAATCTAAAGTAGGAACCTGTAAAGGCTTTTAGACCCCTTTCACACTGGAGGCGTTTTTTAGGCACTAAAGAGCTAAAAATAACACCTGTAAAGCGCCTGAAAAATGCCTCCCCTGCAGCCCCAGTGTGAAAGCTTGAGTGCTTTCACACTGGAGCGGTGCGCTTGCAGGACATTAGAAAAAGTCCTGCAAGCAGCACCTTTGGAGCGGTTTAGGAGCAGTGTATACACCGCTCCTCCATGGCCCCTGCCCATTGAAATCAATGGGCACTGCTGCCAAAACGCCTGCAAAGCGATTCGGCAGCTGTGCTTTTCGGGCACATTTAACCCTTTCCTCGGCAACTAGCGGGGGGTTAAAAGCGCTGCTAAAACAATGGTAATGCGGCCGCACCGTGTGTGCGAAGAGGGGTCTAAAAGCGTCGCCTATGGATATTAATACATTATGTAGTTTGCCACCGTTGCACGGGCATGCACAATTTTAAAGCGTGACATGTTTGCCATCTATTTACTCAGCCTAACATCATCTTTTATACGTTATCAAACAATTGGGTCATAAATTGTGTTTTTGTGCATTAAAATTCAAAAAAGTGTGTATTTTTCAAAAAAAATTGTGTTTGAACCACTGCACAAATACTGTGTGACATAAACAGTTGCAACACCCACAATTTTATTATCGAGGGCCTCTGTTTTAAAAAATGTATAATGTCCGGGGTTCAAAATAATTTTATAACAAAAATGACTGATTTTTACATGTTAAAAAAGTGTCAGAAAAGGCTTGGTCTTCAAGTTGTTAGAAGAGTGGTTGATGTGTGGCAGAAGTTTCTAATGTTGGTCATAAATTGCCAGGACAGTTCAAACCTTTTTGAAAAGTAGACACCCCAAGGCATTTGCTGAGAGGCATGTGAGTCAATGGAAGATTACATTTTTTTGCCACAGGTTTTTGGAAAAATCACAATTTTTTTTACACAAGGTTCTCACTTTAAGGAGATATTTCTCACACATGCCATGGGTATATGTGGAATTACACCCCAAAACACATTCTGCTATTCCTCCTGAGTATCAGGATACCACATGTTAGAGACATTTTGGCAGCCTAGCCACATACAGGAGCCCAAAATCCAATGACCACCTTCAGGCTTTCAAAGGACGTTGTTTCCTTACTTCACATCCTGACTATCTAAAATTAAAAAAAATGTATACATTTGCAAAAACTTGTGGCAAAAATAAAATCTTACATGCATTGAACATGCTGACATGCATCTCAGCAAATATCTTGGGGTGGCTAGTTTCCTAAAAAGGGACATTTGGGGGGTATTTGTACTGCCATGGCATTTTAGCACCTCAAGAAATGGGATAGACAGAAAGTAAAAGCTGCGTAAATTCCAGTATATATACCATAGTTTGTAGATGCTATAACATTCACACAAAGCAATTAATATACACTTACTGAGATTTTTGTACCAAAGACATGAAGCAGAACACATTTTCAGAAATTTGATTTTATTGGATATTTAATAATCTACAAAAAGTAGAAAATATTTTTTTTCCAAATGTTCAGTCTTTTTTCTTTCATAGCACAAAAAATAAAAAACCCAGTGGTGATCAAATATGATCAAAAGGAAGCTTTATTTTTGTGAAAAAAATGATATAAATTTTATTTGGGTACAGTGTTGCATGACCAAGCAATTGGCAGTTAAAGTAGCGCAGTATTGAATAGCAAAAAATGATCTGGTCATGAAGGGGTCAAATCCTCTCAAAGTCGTTAAATGATTATGTGTTTTATTGTAGGCTAGAATGAGGCCGATATGTTTTGATGTCTCTATAAATCTTTCTTCTATGTGTATTTGGTACAGATTCTCTAGCTCCATAATGATGGTAATTTAGGGATTATGCTAGCCCCCCCCCCCCCCCTTATTTTTTTTCTCCTTTGTGAGATTTTTTTTATCAGTGAATGTGGAAAATATATACTATTGGTCAGCCTAAAGTCTTTTGTTTATGTTTGTTTCTGTCATGAATTGCCAGTAATATCTTCATGCCCTGTCTGTCTGCTTACCTGGTCTGTGTATCAGCCTTGGCCCTGCACTCTCACACCTGTATGGTTAAGTAATCTTCCCTTAGCGTGGCTCCACCCTAGCCTCTACAGCAGGGGTGTCCAAACTTTTTTAAAAGAGGGCCAGATTTCAAGAAGTGAAAATGCGTGAGGGTCGATTATTTTGCCTGACTTTCTTTTAACCATTAAAATTAAATGCAAATTAAATATTTTATGCAAAGTTTATTGCAAAGGGCATACTTTTCATTTCGTCACATGGATGACAAATCTAAACAGGTGTTAAATCACTCTGCCTTTCATATCTAAAGGCCAGATGAAAAAAAAATCCAGGAAGCTGAAATATATGTCAGGAACATTGTAAAGTACATTACATATTATAATAAAGGTTGTCTGTCAACTTTTAAGTTAAAAAAATATGAACAGGAACATAACACCAAGTATACATCTTGTGTTCAAATTTATTCATAACTGATTTAGACCAACTGACATTAACTGAGATTTTACAATATATTCATCTCAATTGAAAAAAAAAAAACTTGCCTGAACTAATGTGTAGGGTGAAACTGAGATCTGGACTGCAGCACATAGGCTAGGTCTGGGTCAAAGGCAGTGGTTTTGATGCGCAAAATGTCACGCAGGTGAGAGTCACTTAGTCTTGTTCTCACGCGGTTCTTGTTAAAGTTCATAGCAGAGAATGTCTTCTCACACATATATGTTGAGCCAAACAAGCTCAGCATTTTCTTAGCTAATGTTCGAATCTCTTGAAACCAGTTCTTATTGTTGGTGACGACTGCGTAACTCGCTGTCACAATGCAGCTCAATGTGCTTGAGATACAGCTGATCTGGAGCATTATCGGGGTCAACAGAGAATGGGGAGGAGAAAAGGCTGATCTCCTTTTGAATAGCTGCAAAACCCTGAAAGCGCCGTTTAAGCTCCCCAGCCAGAGATGTGATGTCTGCTGCATACCTGCTCATTTGATATTGTCTTGGATAACTGTTTATTATTTCCTGCAACGCTGAAAAATGTATGGTATTGGGCTGTGTTTGTGACAACTGCCTTATGAAAAGTTGCATCTTTGTTCCAAAGGCTTTACGATGTGAATAAAGCTGGTTTACCGCTGCATCTTTTCCCTGAAGACTTGTGTTCAGTACATTCAGATGCTTTATATCAACTAGAAACCCCAAATCATCCAGCCAAATTGGATCAGATAGCTCTCGCATCGGTTGTCCTTTTGTTTCCAAGAATTCTACGATTTCCTTTCTGAGAGAGTAGAAACGCTGCAGTGCAGACCCCCGACTGAGCCATCTTACATTGTTGTGATATAAAACATCTTCTTATTCAGCCTGGATGTCCAGTAGAAACTGTTTAAACTGGCGGTGGCACAGGGCTTTAGAGCAAATAAAATTAATAGTCTTTACCAGCGGTTTCATAACATGGTCATATTTGAGATGTTAAGCACAGAGAACTTGTTGATGAATGATACAATGGAGTTTAATAGCTTTGCCTCCTTCCTCGATCACCTTGTTACAGGTTAGGGTTGCTAATCCAATTCATTCACCAGCCATGACAGGTGCCCCATCAGTAATAATCCAAGTAAGTTTGTTCCAAGGCAGTTTCATGTCATCTATAGCGGAACTAACAGAAACAAATAAATCTTTTCCTCTTGTTTGGTCTGTAAAGCCCTGAAAGGTCAAGTAGCTCTTCAGTCACATTCATTTCATCGTCCACCCCTCTCATATAAATCAGCAACTGAGCTGTGTCAGATAGGTCCGTGCTTTCATCACAGCCTATTGAAAAGAAGTCAAAATCCACTCCTTTGGATGTCAACTGTCTCTTAATATCTGATGAAATCTCTTCAATTCTCCATGCTACAGTGTTACGAGCCAGGCAAATGTTGGCAAACTCTTGCTTCTTCTCGGGACAGATATTCTCAACCATTTTCATAACACATTCTTTGATAAAGTAACCCTCAGCAACAGATTTGCAATTTTTAGCAATTAACGTTGCCACCTCATAGCTCACCTTTGTGCCATTTTCATTTGACTCACAGGCTCTTGTGAAAAATCGCTGTTGTGACATTAAAACAGCTTCAAGTTGCTTCAACTTTTCACTGCGGTTGCGCTCTGTTAGCTTGTCGTATGTGCTATGTCGCAACTGGTAGTGTCTCTTGACATTAAATTCCTTATAAACAGCAACAGTCTCTTGGCATATCAGACAAACACAGTGATTCCGTATTTCAGTGAAGAAATATTCCACTTTCCACTTGTCCTGGAAGTGGCGGCCCTCACTGTCAACTTTCCTTCTCTTGTTTACAGTCGCCATTTTAGAAATTAACCAGAAGGGGAAGTGATCATGTGAGCGCAGTGCCAGAGGTTTTGGTCTGAGTGTGTTCGTCCAATATATTCTAATACACTGCCCAACAAGAATTCGCCTACATTTGTGGCTGTGTGTGGTGAAGAGTCTGAGGATGAGCTGTTTGACCCTATATATCCTCTTTGGCCCCCAACAAATCCCAGAGCTCCACTCAGGGTAAGGATCAGTTCAGTTTTTACAAAATATTTATTTTCTCTTCTTTATCCCCTGAGAAATCTGGCCTTTATCATTTCTGTGGCCCCCAGGCTCCGATCAGGGCAAGGATGAGCTATATATATATTTATATTCTCTCTGGCCCCCACTTGTAACTTGCCCTTATCGCTTCTGTGGCCCCCCCAAGCTCCGATCAGGGCAAGGATGAGCTTGGTTTTTTAAATTATTATATATATTTATATATTCTCTTTATATCCGTTACAGTACTTTAACTTATCTTATCCCCAAGAAATCCCAGAGTGCCTCTCACTGCAAGGATGACCTCGGGCGTGTTCGCAAGTTGATGTGCCTGAGCCCGCTAGGAAGCTGACAGTGCGCAGCGCCGTAGCCAATTGCCCCGCCAATCACAGGCACTGAAACACGTATGCCACGTACGCACGATCGGATTTTCTGACAACAAAACCATGGATTTTTTTCCGAAGGATGTTGGCTCAAACTTGTCTTGCATACACACGGTCACACAAATGTCGGAAATTCCGAACGTCAAGAACGCGGTGACGTACAACATGTACAACGGGACTATAAAAAGGAAGTTCAATAGCCAGTGCGCCACCCTTTGGGCTCCTTCTGCTAATCTTGTGTTTATCTTGTGTTAGTAGAAGTTTTTCTGAGAGACGATTCGTGCTTTTCAGCCTCGTGATTTTCAGTTCATTTCTGCTTTTCAGTTTGTGCTTGTGGGTTCGTATCTGTTCTTCAGTGCATGTTGTCAGCTAGTTCCTGTCTTTCAGTGCGTTCTATTTAATAGTTCGCTTCTGTTTTTCAGTGCGTTCTTGTCCGCTCATTTCTGATTTTCAGCTCGTTCTTTTCAGGTCCTTTCTGATTTTCAGTGCGTTCTGTTAGTTCGTTCTGACCAGCTGACCGTTTTCAAGCCATGTTGCAGGTACGTACTCGTCGTAGAGTTCGTGCTGTGCTTGGTGTTGGAGTTCTTGCTTTGACCCAAGTCCAGTCCATGAACAGAGCGAGGAGTTTGTGGACGAAAAATTGGTTGATCCAGCGTGACAAATTCTCGCACATGCCTTTGCTGTGGGAGATTCAGGAGAATAATCCTGATGATTTCAGGAATTATCTCAGGATGACAGACCCCGTTTTTCACCATCTGTTGGCTTTGCTGTCCCCTTATATTATGAAGCAGGACACTTGCATGCGGCAAGCCATCACTTCCAAGCAGAAGCTCGTCGCCACCTTGCGGTACTTGGCAATGGGGAGAAGTCTCCAGGATATCAAGTTTATGACTGGAATCTCCCCCCAGGCTCTGGGAATAATTATTCCAGAGACCTGTTCTGCCATCATTCAGGTCCTTCAGAAGGACTATACTAAGGTAAGTTTTATCCTTTAACATCACATTCTATATATTTAATGTTTGCTAATGTATTGTATTTCTTTCATCATTCCATAATTACCATGATTGTAATATGCTGTGAATGTCCTCTTTGTCCTCATGCATGCTGTAAGCTTTTAATGCTCCTTTTTTGTCCTTCATGCATATTTGCCTTCACTAACCTCCCCAGCATGCTATCCTGGTCCCATACACACTTAGCCTAGTCACTTAACAATGTATTTTGTCAGCTCCATTGTAGTGCTTACCCTAAACACCCCCTAAAATGTGTATAAATGTTATTGTTGTCCTTAAATTCAGGCAGAGTTCAAGAGGCTTTTTTTTGTGGCCCAAACTTATTTGGAACCCTCCCTCCCCCCCAACCGCTAAGTCAACCGATACCAATACTCTTTCTGCTGCCAAACCCATACACACTATACATACCTCTTTTGTGTGGTCATATTTATGGATGAATTCACCAAAGCATGTAGTGCAAGGGCCTGCCTGAATACTTTCAAATGGTATGGTCTAAAGTTTTGTTCTCCTATTATCTTGATAGGTAATTGTACAGTGTGTATTCATATTTTTGGATTATGAAACTTCTTACCTGTCCAGTGGGCTGCCAATAGTGTAAGTAAGGAGGGGCTGGCCAAAGAAACACACATTATTAATGCAGTCAGCTCTCAATGAAGTGGAGAGGGTTACCAGTCCAAAACATCTCCCCCCCTAAAATTGTTACAATGGGCCATCAGAGGGGGATAGGAATCTGATAAGTGGACCTTATACTTTTGTCTTTAAATACTCCTTAAAATAAATGTTATACTTATGTTGGCCAAGAATGTTTGTGTCTGATCTGCTTGAAATGTTATGTGCCAAAGTACAAATTTTTTTTTTCCTTCTTTGACTCCACAGTTTCCTTCAAACCCACAGGAATGGCAGACTGTGGCCTCCCAGTTTGCCCAGCAGTGGGACTTTGCCAACTGCGGTGGGGCAATAGATGGGAAGCACGTTCATAATCATCCCACCCCCCAACTCGGGGTCATACTATTATAATTATAAGGGGTAAAATAGTATAGTGTTGTTGGCGGTGGTGTCGGCGACTTACGAGTTCCTGTATGTGGACGTGGGGAAAAATGGCCGGATGTCGGATGGTGGAGTCATCGCCCAGACGGAGTTTTACAGATGGCTCCAGAATGGCAGCTTGGGCTTGCCACCTCCGGAAGACAATGTGGCGGGACTCCCGTTCGTCTTCGTCGCGGATGAAGCTTTTGCGCTGGGGGACCATCTTCTGCAGCCATTCCCAATGAGGACCCTCACCCCGGACCAGAGGGTTTTTAATTACCGGCTGGCCAGAGCCAGAAGAGTGGTTAAAAATTCCTTTGGAATAATGGCCAGCCGGTTCCGCCTATTCCTCACTGTTATCAACATAGCAGAATATAAACTCAATCACATAATTCCTTCATGCTGCATTTTACATAAGTTTTTGCACAAAAATGCAGCAAACTATGTGGCCTCAGTTGGGACCGAGGCCGGCTTATTACCGGATCCAACAACTCTGATGGCTCTTGAACCTGGCCGTCCTGGCTTGCCTCCCCAAAGCGCCCGCAAAGTTTGCCAAAAGTATCTAGAGTACTTTGCGGGTAGGGGGGCCATTGATATGCCAGAGAATATCTAAACATGTTTAAAATAAAAAAAATATAAACTGAACTCATATTTCATTTGATTTACTGCTTGTGTTTCTTTTACCTGTCTCCTAGGTTCTCCAATGGCCTTTTATTTTTGTCAATTTTCTTCAATAGTGCAAATGTAACTTATATGATACATGAGGTGACAATCTCTTCTTTAGCTAACTATTATGTTATGTTGTGGGTCTGCTACACACACACATTGTTTTTGTTGTTAATGTATGCAATGCAGTAATGCTAAAAATAATCATCCTTTTCAGCTCCATGAATTAATTGCTTTGAGTCCCTAAAATGGCCTGATTGGGTCAAATTTTAGAACACTGTGGGGGTTATTTACTAAAGGCAAATCCACTTTGCACTACAAATGCACTTGAAAGTGCACTAAGGCAAATCTACTTTGCACTACAAGTGCACTTGAAAGTCTACTGAAACTGCACTGAAAGTGCACTTGTAGTGCAAAGTGGATTTGTCTTTAGTAAATACCCCCATTGTTACTGTAACTACACCATCTTACTCCAAAAACTGGTATTAAGCATTGAAAAAAGAAGCCACACATTGTTGAGTATAAAACATTTTACTCCAAGCACATTCACATATGCGTTATTAAAAGGGTTTTTTAACAAACCAACATCTTTGGTGTATAACATGTATGTGTGACAGTATATAGCCTTTTTTTGACTAAACAGGCATGTTTAAAACCATAATATACACAACTCAGGAACTTACAAAGTTCAACTTTGATAAAGTGAAGGCAATATGGGACATTAATATGTCAAAACCGTGTTGATTTTGCCTTCATCAGATGGGGTGATGCCACCCCTGTAAAAGCCAAATTTTGAAGATGCACAGAAATTGGAAATGTGAATTTCCCTCCTGATCCCATGCCTAATGTCAACATGTGCTAGCTCCCATTATGGGGGATCAATGGACGTGTTTCGGGGGTACAACCCCTTCCTCTCATCTACTTTAGTTGCGAGGAAGGGGTTGCACCCACAAAACGCATACATTGAAATCCCATGATGGCAGATAGCACATGTTGACACACTGTGCATCTTCAAAATTTGGCTTTCAAATTACTTTAAAACTTTAGCAAAAATAAAAAATACAACAAACAAATTTTCATTTTTTGGTGGTTTTAGATTCTGCCTAAAACATCAATGATGTTGGTCATTTTTTTTGTACATCACTGATATTTTGCTTGACCATCTCCAAAATCCTGATTGCATACCATGAACTCACGATGAGGATCTGTGCACTTGCACTGTTGAAATGAGTTTCTTCTTCCACAAAATCCACATCACCTAAAAAAAAAAAGCACACCATGTATTGTAAATATGCAGGCATAAATCTATTACCTGAAGCTGTGGTCTTAGACACTGACCTGTTGTGGTCACTATTTCGCCCACTTCATCAACCTCTCCCTCCACATCTTCTTCATGGTGTGTGGGGAGTTCCTCTTATTCAGGAGGTGTGGGGTTCCTGGTGTCCTCATGTCCCGATTCTTTTCTCCCCTATGTGAATACAAAAAAGGTATACTTAGCACACAGATATTTGAGGCAAGAAATAGGAATATGAAACATTGCTTGGAAGTGTTGTACAATTGTCTATTTTGGAACATGTTTTTTTCCCTTTTTAAAGTTGGAATACTTACCTTTTTTGTTAAAGTTTCACACATGGAGAGACCCCTAGTATCCACTGGAGCACCTGTGTGGGATGTAATCCTTACACTGAATCAAGTTTGCATTTCATTCTAGTTGCAAACCCATCTAGACAACCAATGTACTAAACTTCTTTTAATACAAATAGGCATGAACAAATGTAGTTGACCTGCATCTGCCAAAAACATTGTATTAGTGGGCGAACTAACGATGTTTACTACGAAGGATTACTGTGCCCACGAACCTGAAACTTGCCATTTTAAAATGTACAACAGTAAAGAAAAGCACACGGAGCTGCACTAAAGTAATAATAATAGGAACACACGACAAATACTTACTTTTTAGAAGCAGTTTCCTGATCCTTCTGTACTGATCGTGCTCCCTCAATTTCAGGTCTGACCAGCGTTTCCTCAATTGCTCCTTGGATCGTCATACCCCAAAATTCCTGTGCAGACTTCTCACAACTTTAGTCATGATCTTGCCCTTTCTCACATTTGGGTTTGGGTAAGGTCCATACTTCCCATCATAGTCGGCCCTCTTCAAGATGTCCACCCAGAGGCGTAACTAGAACCTTCAGGGCCCCGGTGCAAGAAACCATGATGGGCCCCCCCTTCCATCCAAGCCCCGGGCTTCCAATTTTGGGAGGGTGTCAATGGACATCCTCCCAAAACCATGCTTCCCACATGCCCCCGGGACGTGCATCCAGCACAATCACAGTGGCCTTTTACCATGTGATGTCAGCTGATCACATGTAAACAGACTTGCTGGTTATCCGCAGCCATTTCCTCCGACGCTGTCTGTGTTAGGAAAGGACTGCCATTAACTGTCAAGAATGTCAGTAAATTGTTTACACTGATAATCAGTGCCCCAATCATCAGTGCCATCTATCAGTGCCCATCAATGCCGCCTATCAGTGCCCATCAATGCCACCTACAATTGTTGAAGAACAATAAAGTGTGGCGCTAGTATAGTATTAGAAAGAAAGTGGTAAAGCAGGAAATGCTAATATCAGTGTCTAGAAAGCAGGATCAAAGTCCTAAATGTGTAAACATGAAACCCCTGTGAAAAAGAGGAATCTCTTCAGAAGCAAAACAAAATCATTAAATGGTACAAGATGAAAACATGTACAAAAAATCTGAAGAGGGACTAAAATTCAGTGTATCTGATGTGATGGGAGTGACCCAAATGGAATATGTCTCAAGACTAAAAATCTCAATAAACATATATAGTGAAAAAACATACATAAATGTGATAAGAATAAACACAATGTTAGGTGTCCATCAGAGAGGTCCCATGGCATAGCCCATGGGTAAACTCAACCAAATAAATGTGTGAAAAATTAGTGTCCGTCACTATCGAGTGGGATGATCACAGTGTCTCTGTGACACAGTGGGTGCTCCAGTCCTCATATATAATGGAGGAAAGCTGTTAGAAGCATCTCTGTGTGTAGATAAATTCTTCTCTCAGCATGGTGGTATTATCTCAAACCAGTAATCATAAAATGCCCTTACCAGAAAGGATGGACTCACAGGCCGTGGGCGGTGAGTCGGAAAGGCTTGCACCGTCAGACGGTGTGATGTAGCAGACCGTAGGGTTATTCAGACCAGGATCCTATCGGTGGACTTGGATTTGAGGAAACAACCGATGTCCACGAATGATGTAGCCTTGGGGGAGTTGAACCGGACTGAGATGTCTTTAGGGTCAGCTTCAATCATCATTCGAAAGACACCCCCTTGTTACTTCTATCTGATTACGGGCATACTAGGATTCCTTGACCAATTCTCTCAGCAGTGACAATGCTTCCATCTCCTCAGGAGATTTACAGCCTATATGGGGGGTCTCCTGAATCGGGAGAGGCTGAACCCGACAGGATGGATGGAGAAGAGAAAATAAATAAATAAAAATAAACTTTAAAAGGTGTCGTCCTCGCTCAGGACACCTTTTCTTGCCAAACTATATATATATATATATATATATATATATATATATATATATATATATATATATATATATATATATATATATATAAAAACCAAGCTCATCCTCACCCTGTGCAGAGCTTGGGGGCCACAAAAGCAAATTGCAAATGGGGGCCGTATAAAACTGGCACGCGGGCCGAAACTGGCACGCGGGCCGGACTTTGGACATGCCTGCTCTACAGGATACACTATGTAACACTGGGCAGTCCAAGCCTGCCTTGCCTGAGCAATATTGTGTTTGGTTTCCTGTCTCCTGCTTGCCATGTGCTCTACATCTTCTTCTGTTAGCGATCTTGGCTTGTTCTTTGACTATCCCTGCCTACTTGTTGCCCCGACCTTTGGCTTATCTCCTGACTATCCCTTGTTGTCTTGAGCTGCTGCTTCCTCTCTATCCTCCAGTAGCCTACCATGAGTGTGAGCTGGGAGACCCTGGGGGCCGCGACCTGGAGCCAGTTGCAGGGCAGTTCATCCTCACCACTAGAGGCTCTGGTGAACACCTGCTGGCTCTAAGACTCCGCACCCTGGGGAATCTTATGCTCTAGCTCCCAGTGGGATCTGTGTTGGTGCTGCAGTGGACCTGCTTTCCTGAACCACCCAGAGCTCCATCCGCAGCAGTCAGCTGTAGGGTCCACTACCTTAGCAGTGCACTCCTGACCCCAACAGTGTGCATCTGTCACCTGGCCTCAGGTGACCTGACAGTTTCTATGTGTTTTTGTTATTTTTTTCTGTTTTGTATGACAATTCTTGTATTAAAGCGGAGGTCCACTCAAAAGTGGAACTTCCGCTTAATGTACTCCTCACCCACTTACATGCCACATTTGACATGTAATTTTTTTGGGGGGGAGAGTGGTAGGGTTGTCACTTTTTCTTCAAGCCAAACCCAAACACTTTAGCGGGACACATTAATTTAAATATACATTATAGGTTTGTAACAGACCTGGGACACCTTTGGTCACTCCAAAGAGAATAGTAATGTGGTGCACATAGTGCCCCCTCACCTTCCTATCAAGCCCTGTTCTGAGCCACATTCCTGTCTGAATAATGTGTAAGGGGTTTCAGGTGGACTGAAACCCGGATACATGATTCAAAACCCGAACTGTCCAGGTGAATCCCAGACAGGTGGTAACCCTAGGCACTGTGCTTGCTGGGTGTGGATTGCGGAAGTAGGTGGAGCTCCATAGAAAACTGGAAGTTGGTAAATGTCCCTCCTTGCCATTTTCATCTTGTTGTCGCTCGATAACGAAAACGGATCAGATTTTCATCAGTGGAAGAAAATGCGCTGTACTCGTTTTCGTCGCTGTAAAAATGCAGCTGACTAAATCTTTGATGAAAACATTTTCACTAACCAAATTATAAAATTGCTACACAAACAATTTTGCAATTTATTGTTAATAAAGATAACGTTAAAGTAGAACTATAGGCAAAAACTTTTTTTTTGTAAGGGAGGGTTATAACCCCTGTCAGTTTTTTTTGCCATCTGGAGAAACTTACCTTCACTTCCTGTCCCATGGCCAATATAGGAAGTGAGAGGAAAATCCTGAAATTAAGGAAATCCATTGCCAGAAAAAAAAAAAAAAAAAAAAAAAGTTTTGCCTTCAGTTACACTTTAAAGACACTATAGCTCATTATAACACTGAGATTGTTCAAGAGTTTATTTAGGAATCAGTCTGGAAAGGGCATTGTAACATAAACAGCTATTTATTCAGACCAAAAAAAACATAGGAACCTGGCTGCAAGAATGTTTGTTCAAATCACTGAACAAAAATTACACAGGGAGAATATCTTTTTCTCAAGAACAGTGAAGTAGCACTTTAATACTTACTGATCTAGAACAAATATTTCGAGTTCAGAACACATGCTCTAAATGCGAACCTGCTGCTTTTTTGAGTTTTTAATAAGAATAATACACAGAGAATGCCCACGCAGCAGGCAAGACATGGACACCAAGATCAGGGCTGGCCCAAGGCATTGTACTGCCTGGGTCCTAGAATCAAATGCTGCCCCAACCCCCCCCCCCCCCCCAAAAAAAATCATGCCCACCAAAAGGCCCCCCGCATCCATTATTTTATATCATGATAATTGTATACTCATCAGTAACCACCAGTGCAGCCTATCAGTGTCCATCAGTGCCACCTCTTCAGTGCAGCCTATCAGTGCCACCTCATCAGTGCAGCCTATCAGTGCCACCTCATCAGTGCCCACCAGTGCAGCCTATCAGTGCCCATCAGTGCCACCTCATCAATGTCCAGCAGTGCATCCTATCCGTGCCCATTATTTTCCATCAGTGCCACCTCATTAGTGTCTACCAGTGCAGTCTATCAGTGCCCACCAGTGCAACCTCATCAGTGCCCACCAATGCAGCCTATCAGTGCCACCTCATCAGTGCCCATCAGTGCAGCCTATCAGTGCCAGCTTATCATTACCCATCAGTTTCCATCTGTGCCACCTCATCAATGTCCACCAGTGCAGCCCACCAGTGCCACCTCATCAGTGCCCCTCAGTGCAGCCTATCAGTGCCCACCAGTGCCATCTTATCAGTACACACCAGTGCAGCCTCAGTGCCCATATGTTTCCATTAGTACCACCTCACCAGTGCCCATGAGTGCAGCCCATCAGTGCCCCCTCATCAGTGCAGCCTATCAGTGCCCATAGGTTTCCATCAGTGCCACCTACCAGTGTCCATGCAGTCTCCACTCGTCAGACAATCCACAAAGGCATCGCATTGGAGAGAAGCCGAAGGACCTTCCTGCCAGCCAGCTGGCTGCACATTCGATTAGCGCTCCAGGGATCTCAGTGATGCCTCTCCCACTCAGAACCCCTGCAACCTCGGCTTTCTCCCGACCATACATTGGGGCGGGGTCAGCGGCGCTACCGGCCCCGTCGCCTCCCCTGCTTTCTTTGGACTACTACAGCTGGCTGCCTCAGTGCTAGTGGCATTATGGGCAGTGGCGTCACTAGGGTTGATGTCACCCAGTGCGGAAAAAAATGGCGTGCCCCCCCCACCAACTATAGTTCCCCCTCAATACAGACCCCCCTCTCAGTATAGCCCCCCTCCTGCAGTGCAGACCTCCCCCCCTCAGTACAGACACTCCTCTATCAGTATACACCCCCCTCAATACAGATTCCCCTCCATCAGTATAGACCCCCCCCAGTGCAGACACCCCCCTTCTCTCAGTGGGGATCCTCCTCAGTGTAGACACCCCCCCTTCTCTCAGTGGGGATCCCCCTTAGTGCAGACACCCCCTTTCTCTCAGTCCAGACCCTGCTCAGTGCAGACACCCCCTCCTTCATTGCAGACCCCCCTCTCTCAGTGCAGAACCCCCATCAGGGCAGACCCCCTACCTTCAGTACAGACCCCCCCCCTCCCTCAGTGCAGCCACCCCTCCTTAGTGCAGACCTCCCCTCTCCTTCAGTGTAGACCTCCCATAGCACCCCCCCTGCACATGTCCATCTACATTACAATACAGTGTACAGACCTGTAGGGGTGCAGTGTTAGCGGTGCCCCACTGCCCACAGATTTCACCCCTCTGGCGAGTATTACCCTAGTGCGGCATGCAGCCCCAGCCACCCTAGCGATGCCACTGATTATGCAGGCAGCGCAAGCAGCAAAATGCAGGGAGGGAGCCTCGGGCAGTCCGCCCGTATTGCTGCCTCTCTTAAACAGCTGCCTGGGTCCCATGAACCCACCAGGACCCATGGTAGGGCCAGCCCTAACTAAGATACACAGACTGCAGGTTGTGTGGAGTAAGAATAACTTTGCATGTCAACGAACAGATGAAGTATACTACTGTTCAACTGGAAAAAAGTTACCCCTGCTTGACTGGTCTGTTAACACATAGATTGCGGAGGTCCGGTGCTCATGGCTGGAGTGTGTTCTCCCAAGGAATCAATCCATAAAAAAAATTATCCGGCAACCTGGTGCTTTCCAAGTTGCAAATTTTTTATTAGGCTACATTAAAAGCGGCACAATATAGCCAACATGTTTCATCCATGGTGGCCTTCTTCAAAGCATGGGTAAAAATGAGAAACCACAACATTTATAAATACAAAGGTCTGCTCCGCAATCAATTAAGACAGATCCCAATTAAACAAAATTAACACTATAAAAAAATACTACTGTTCAACTGCCTCTTTGCCGGCAACCACCTTAGGGGTTGAAAACAGAACATCTGAGTCAACCAATTTGGGGTATGTTGCCGTAGGTATCCGTGCAACCAAAACCACATAACTAGAACCAGTCAGAAATGGAGGCAGAGAGGAAAGGGAAAGGGGGGAGGAAGAGTGTGTGGGTGCATCCCCCACAGAAAAAAAGGGCCAAAAGAGAATAAGGCTCTCAAATTTTGTGAAATTTGGGTTGTGTCACATTGAGGATACTAGACAATTTTTTGTTGGCCAACATCACATTTTTATGGTCACTCACTGCCTAGGAGACCAAGGTGTTTTTTTCAGGCTCTGGCTATGAATTGTTTATCTGGCTATCAAATTGTGCCAGAAAAAGGACTGTACACGGCCAATTTCAGTTGAAAAGTACGAATGCCAGGGATCACTTGATTGAGGAGAGCTATTTGGGCATCCCTAGGAATAACAAGGCAGAATAAGGTTTGAAGGAGGCCGAAGACTCTCAGGACCACCAAATATGACCCCACGTTGACCACAGCCTCTAAAATGCCTATCGTAAATTGGGGTTAGCTCAGACAAATCGAGGGAGAGAGGGTTATGAAGTATAGGTAATAGAGGCAAATATAAGAACATACTTTTACAAAAAGCGGGACTGAGCACAGAGGGGGGCCCAAGCAGCTGAAGGAAGGGGAACCTGGACAGGAGCAGGGGCGGCACTTACTGGAAAAGATTCCCAGTATTTATCCCCTGCAGCAGCTGAGATCTGCCTTCTCCTCTGCCAGTTTTTCAGCTGCTGCGGGGGGGGTTCCAGTAAATGACTTCCCTTCTGTCCAAGTTCCCCTTCTTTCTACTTCACAGGCCCTTCTGCATGCTCCTCTGGTTGCCTTCCCCTCCTCCTGCCAGCTGCTGTGAAGGATCATTTCAGGATGGAGCATGGGGGGAAGGGGCAGGTAAATTTGTCATACTAGACCCTTTCTCTGAATGAACACAGAGTGATTGGTACACACAGGAAGACTGTAAAGAGATCTGTTTAAAAAAAAAAAAAAAAAAAAAGACAAACTACGGACATCGTCCACTGCTCTACTGTCACCATCCTCTGCCCTACTGACACTGTCCACACACCATACACTGCCCTACTGACTGTCACTGTTCACCTTTAGGTATGCTAACAGTTTATATTTTTACAGTGACATTTGTTTTATTAGATTTCTTGAAGTTTTCCTTACTATTTAAGTTAGGCCTTGCTCTTTCATATTGTTCAGCTAGATCTCCACCTGTCAAAGTTTGCCTACCCCTGCTGTAAAATGATAGTCTCACAAAAGGGGTTTGTAAATGTCAAGGGAGAGGAGGAATACTGAGATCCCATGGGGGTCGAAGGATGTGAATGAGGAACTACTATGCAAACATTGTCCCTTGCCTGGTGACACAGAACAAAGCCCACTTGGTCCCTGTGGATAAGAACCTGAAGATGTCTGTTAATACAGGTGCCCAAATTTTTTCCCAACAGTGTATTATCAACGTTTAAAAAAGAGAAATGGAACTAAACTGTTGGGGTTCTGAAGAGTCAACAGACCCTATGGGGACCGTTGCTATGCGGGCTTGCAGAGACATCAGGGACAGACAGGCATCATAAGGGCACTGAAAAAAATCAAGTTAGACTTACCGGTAACTTGTTTTCCATGAGTCTTTCAGGACAGCACCTTGAGAGCGTGGCTCCACCCACTTGACAGGAAACACACCTCCACCAAACTTTAAAAGGAGGCTCCTTCCCACTTATCAGTAGTAGTAGAGAACCTCCGGCCCAAGCTGGAACACATAATCAGAATATGGTTAGTCACAGCATAGTAATTTAATACAATAAGGGCGGGTTGCTGCTGTCCTGAAAGACTCATGGAAAACAAGTTACCGGTAAGTCTAACTTGATTTTTCCCTTATCGTCTTTCAGGACAGCACCTTGAGAGGATAACAGAGACTTACCCACTTAGGGAGGGACCACAGCCTGCAGGACCTTTCTGCCAAAAGCCTGTTCACTGGCTGACAGAAGATCCAGTCTGTAATGACGGACAAACGTAAGGTAACTTGACCACGTAGCCGCCCTACAAATCTGATCTGGGGTGGCACCAGCCATTTCTGCCCATGTAGAGGCCTGAGCCCTGGTAGAATGTGCTTTAATTCCCAGCGGGGGAGATAGCCCCGACTGAGCGTAGGCTGCTAGAATAGCTGATTTAAGCCATTTAGCTATAGACCCCTTAGAAGCTTGTTGGCCCTTCTTTTAACCTGAAAAAAGTATAAATAGAGAATCCGAGGATCTAAAGTTACTTGTTACCTCCAGATACTGTAATAAAGTCCTTCTTACATCCAAATTGTGGAATTTGCCTTCTTTTTCCCCCGAAGGGTTAGAGCAAAAGGTTGGCAGGATGATTTCCTGCGACCTATTGTGTGCTGACGCTACCTTTGGCAAAAAACCTGGATCGGTTTTAAGTATAATCCTATCTGTGTAGATGGTTAAAAAGGGTCTCTTAACAGATAGGGCGTGCAGCTCACCAATTCTCCTTGCTGACGTTATTGCAACTAAGAACAAGGTCTTAAGAGTAAGATTCCTTAGAGAGATTCCTTGTAGTGGTTCAAAAGGTTCCTTTGTAAGGGCTTGCAGGACCACTGATAGATCCCAATTGGGAAAGTGCTTAGCCGGAGCTGGTCTAGATCTGGTAAGTGCCTTGAAAAATCTTATAACCAAGGGCTCAGAAGAGATTGGTCTTTCTAGAAATACTCCCAAAGCAGCTACTTGAACTTTAAGGGTGCTGACTGACAATCCCTTGTCTGCCCCTTCTTGAAGAAATTCCAAAATTGACACTAAATTTTTAACTTTTCTCTTAGTCAAATGACAAAAAGAGTTGAAGACCTTCCAATATTTAGCATAGATTTTTCTGGTCACTATTTTCCTACTGGAAAGTAAGGTAGTTACCAAGGGTTGTGACAGACCTTTGTTTCTTAACAACTGCTCCTCAGAAACCAGGCCGTGAGGCTTAGACTGGCCACTCCCGGATGCTGTATTGGACCCTGTAGGAGCAGGTCCTGCCGGAGAGGCAGCCGCCAAAATGGTTTGACTGCCATCTGTAGAATGGTGGAAAACCATGCCCTTTTTGGCCAAAATGGAGTAATTAGGATTACTTCCACCTTCTCCCTCTGTATCTTCCTTAACACCAACGGGATAAGTTGGAAAGGAGGAAATGCGTAACCCAGATGGAAGTTCCAGGGCTGGATTAACGCATCTGTCCCCTGAGCCTTGTCGTTTCTGTGAATAGAGAAAAATACTGGGAGTTGTGTATTTTCCTGTGATGCAAATAGGTCTATTTGCGGTTGACCCCAGGCCCTGGTAATCATTGCAAAGATTTCCGGATTCAGGCTCCATTCTGATTCCTGAATCCGCCTTCTGCTTAGATAATCTGCCACTACATTTAAGGTGCCTTTGAGGTGGACTGCTGATAAGGACCGAACATGCTTTTCTGCCCAAACCAGGATCTTTGAAGCTAGCAACTGAAGTGTTTTGCTTCTTGTACCCCCCTGTTTGTTTAGGTAGGCTATGGTAGTGGCGTTGTCTGAGAGGACCCGGACATGAGAACCTTGAAGGATGGGAGAGAAGGCATCTAAAGCTAAGGCGACTGCTTTTAGTTCCCTCCAATTTGAGGACCTCCTTGCCTCTGTCCGAGACCACATTCCTTGCGCGAAGTCTTGGTCTAAGTGAGCTCCCCAACCCCATACACTGGCATCTGTCGTTACCACTTTTTCTATTGGAAATGACCAGAGCAGGCCTTCTGACAGATTCTCCTGTCTTCTCCACCACCAAAGTGATCTCTTGACTTTGGTGGGTATCTTTACCTTTGCTTCCAGAGATTCTGACCTGTGATTCCATATTCTCAGGAGAAAGCTCTGGAGAGGCCTGAAATGTAACCTTGCCCATTGAATGGCTGGTATGGTTGCTGTTAGGGTTCCTAGGGATGACATCACTTGTCGGACTGATAATTGCTGGCTTGCCTGCAAGGACGCTACCACCTTCAGGACTTTCCCCTTCTTCTCTTCTGGGAGAAAAATCTTTTGTTCCCTTGAACAAATCTGATACCCCAGGAATAGTATTTTCTGGGCTGGAACGAAATTTGACTTCTGCAGATTTATGATCCAACCCAGGGTTTCTAGATGACCTCGGGTCCTTCCGAGGTTGTCTAGCAGTCTTTCCCTGGAGGGGGCAAAAAGGAGTAGGTCGTCCAAGTATGGAATTACCGCAATCCCCTGCATGCGAAGAGGAGCAAGCGCTTCTGCCATTATTTTTGTGAAAATTCGTGGGGCAGAAGACAGGCCAAAGGGGAGGGCCCTGAATTGCAAGTGCAGAACCTCTTTTCCCAAATTTATCGCCAATCTTAGGAATTTTTGGGACTGCGGGGCTATAGGGATATGCAGATAGGCATCTCGAAGGTCTATTGATGCCATAAAGCATTCCCTCGTCAATAGATTCTTGACCGTGAAGATGGAGTCCATACGAAACCTTTTGTATTGGACTGATCTGTTCAGCGGTTTCAGGTTTAGGATTAACCGAAAATCTCCGGATGGTTTCTTTATCAGGAATATACGGGAATAAAATCCCTGATAAAGCTCCCCCTGAGGGACGTAAGTCATAACCCCCTGATCTATCAGATCCTTTAATAGGCTCTTCATTGCCAGGGATTTTGTTACATCTCTTGGAAGATTTGTCACCAAGTACCTTTCTAGGGGGAGATCTGAAAATTCTATATTGTAACCCTGGGCTAGCATATTCAGGATGTACTGGTTTTCTGTTATGCTTGCCCAATAGGGGAGAAAGTCTTGTAGTCTTCCCCCTACTTGTAACCGACTGTCATTGCGTCTTGCTGGCTGACGCAGGAGGATGGAAAAGGACATTTCCTCTGCCCTTACCCCTCTGCCCTGACCAGCTTTTCTTTTTCTCTTGAGACTTGTTCTGTTCCTGAGCCCTTTGAGGACGAAAAAACCGTTTGACTGGTTGTTTCTTCTTTTTGACAGGAAAAGATTTCTTTTTATCTGCAGTCCTGTCCAGAACTGAATCCAAATCAGGGCCGAACAGTAAGTCTCCTAGAAAAGGGACCCCGCATAATTTGTTTTTAGATGCTGTGTCCCCTTGCCAAGTCTTTAGCCATAAAGCCCGTCTAACCGAATTAGCAAGGGCTGCCGCCTTAGCTGTCATCCTGATAGACTCTGCTGAGGCATCAGAGACATAGGCTACGGCTGCTGAGAGGGTAGAAAAGGAGTCAAGGATTTCTTGTTTAGGGGAATCTGCTATTATATGAGCTTTAAGCTGATTTACCCAATACTCCAAGTTCCTGGAGATGCAAGTAGTTGCCATTGCTGGCTTAAGGTTGCCCATAATGGATTGCCAAGTCCGCTTGAGCTGTTGATCCATTTTTTTTATCCATGGGGTCTTTTAAGATCCCCATGTCCTCAAATGCTAGATCAGTAGATCTTGACACCTGAGAAAAGGCTGCATCAAGTTTTGGAACCTTATTCCAAAGAGCTGCTGGGTCTTCATCAAAAGGGAACCTTCTCTTATGAGCCCTAGAGAAAAATGGTTTCCTATCAGGGTCAGCCCATTCTTTTCTGATTGTTTCAGAAATCACTGCATGGACTGGAAAGGTACGGGACTTAGACTCACTAAGCCCTGCATACATCTTGTCATGTAAAGACATCTCCTTATGCTCTTCCTCAAGGCCTAGAGTAGCATAAATAGCCTTTAAAAGGCCATCCACCTGATCCAAAGACAATTTATACTTGGAAGACATATTTTCCAGCTCATCACTATCCTCATTCGATTCATTAGAATGGGATGGGGAAAGCCCTTCCCGGTTCAGAGGACCCATTTCCGCCTCTACTGCCGGGACTAACAGTGAGCCTTGAGAGGACTGTGAGGTAGTGGGCTGACTTGCAGATGGATAGGTGAGTGAGGATCTGAAGGATTGAATGGTAGCATCCAATTCCTTTTTGGCAGATGTGATTAGATCACTGCATGCGGAAGTGGTTTCTTCCCTCACCAAGGAGTCAATACATGCTTGACATAAAGCCTTTTTCCAGCCTTCATTTAACTTAATTTTGCATGAAGGGCATTTCTTTCTAATCCCAGGGTCAGAGCTCTTGGCCTGCCATGATAAGGGAAAAAAAAGAGAGAGAAAAAAGACAAACCATCTTTTAGAGTCAGCCTGATTACTCAAGGTTGCTCACCACAGGTGCACAGTGAGAAAAGCTATCAGACTCATGTGCCCTGACAGGCCCCTCCGCCACCAGGGGGAAAAAATACCCTCAAACTTCACTAACATTTAGAGAGAAGAGGGCTAGAGAGAGACCCCACAGTAAAGCTGAGCAGAAACTACAGTCTGCTCCTTACCTGGGCCTTGCTGGTGCCTGTGCCTGTTCCACTCGCTGCGGTTCCTGAATCCATGCTGAGGCAGCAGCGTGATGCTTGTGGCGAAAACGCTGGTTCCGGACTCCAATAGCACCTGTGCGCCGGACCGGAACCGGCAATAAATAGGCACCAGACCTATTCCTCCCTCCTCCCCCTGCGCTTCCGGCGGAAATGACGCCTGGCGCCTGCTCCATGGATGCCGCCCCACTTCCGGATACCTCACATCCGGCGGATGCAGTCCTCTGACTGCCCTTCCCAAGATGGCGGCGGCGTCAGGGAAAAAAACATGTGCAGGCAAGAAAAAACAAACAGAAATGCCTGACATGCCCGACGCCTCCGCCTGGGAGCAGCAATACCCGGAGCAGTCCTGGCTCTCCCCGAGCACTGACGAGGGAGAAGGAGCCCATCCACCCGGCACCCGTAAGCCTGTGGAAAATGGGAGGAATCGGCTCTCCTGAGGTAGGTAAAAATAGTGGAGTAGGGAGCCTGTTCTCTCAGGACAGAACCTTGAGAGCTCCAAACTCCCACATGTGTTCCCGCCGGAGGAAACACATAAACTGATGATAAGTGGGAAGGAGCCTCCTTTTAAAGTTTGGTGGAGGTGTGTTTCCTGTCAAGTGGGTGGAGCCACGCTCTCAAGGTGCTGTCCTGAAAGACGATAAGGGAAAAATTAGTTAAATAAGGGAGGAGTATTTCTTGTAATATAGGCCTGCAAAAACCTTTGGGGACTGGAGTCTTGTAGGGTCTAATCGATTTAATAGCCGCAGTAACTTTTAAATCTGCAATATCAGCATCGAGAGCATGGGATGCTGCTGAAGAGAGAGAGAGAGGAAAGTTTGAGTCACAAAAAATTGGTCAGCTTTAGAAACCAAGAAAAGGGGACGTTTAGCGTAAAGGGAGCGAAAAAAAAAAAGTCAGTAAACTAGGAGAAAGGGGTAAGATTACCGCAAAGTAGGCAGATGGGTTTGAAGGATTTCCCTACAGAGTTAAAGAGGGACTGCAGTCTGCTTACATAATTTGTAATAAAAACATCTTTGCCATTCTGAAGCTTCCCTCCAACCACTTTGCATATTATTTTATATATACTGTTATTCTGTACGTGCCAAATATGCTACAGAAATCGCCCTCCACTGAGTCTGGCTGCAATCATTTTAACGGTTGGCAACTGAAGCTGCTGCCTGTTCACTTCCTGGATATTCAGATACACCCCAAGCTCTGCAGCTCTCATTGGCCCTCTTATGACTCATCCCCCTTCCCTTCCTGGCAAACTCTCACCAGAGTGAGAGAGCTTTGCATAATGTCATAAACCTAGGCTTTTTTTTACCAGACAAGAAACAGGAAGTGAGCTGTATAAGGTATTTACTTTCAGAAAAAAAATGTTTTACTATCCAAAAGGTAAAACAACAATGGCAGAAGATTTAATAGATGGAAAGATGAAAAAAAATTACTGAAGTTCCGCTTCAAAAGTGCTACTACACCCAGGACCCTGCATTCAATATATCTGGTCTCCCACATTACACAGAACATGGAAATGCAATTATTTTAGTAAATATAAACTGCCAAATACCTTTTCTCATCAGCAGTTTATAGCAGTCTTGTGACTTCTAGCAGTGTCTGATTAAAGCTTGTAAGAGGCGTTTTCATTCTCCTCTGACTGTCGTATGAGGTTTCAGGACCCGTGGCCCTCTGTCTGGATAGGGCCGATTGGCCCTGTGCTGATCACATGCACCCTCCAAAGAAAAAAATAAAAAAAAAATAAAAATGCAATAGCAATGTACCCCAAACTGAGCATGTGCAAACTGTCTCCAAAAGTCTCTGTCTTATCAGGAGATGGGTTGGGGACTGTGGAAGAAGAGGTGGATCAGAGAAGACATGATCAGTCTTTTTACACAATTCAGAGTATTAACCCCTTAGGTTACACAGCGAGTATAACAAGTATGCTTTACTGCATATACAGACCGATTTTACTGTTGTGGGTTAACACTTTAAGCTTCTAGGTCATTAAAGGACCTGGTTTGTTGACACTGGAATAGAGTTTGTGCTTGGACCTCGGGCCCTCCTGTTCAAATGGGTCACTCAATTCCAGATTTCCAGAGTCCCGTCAAGGCCAGAAGAGAAGAGAGCACACAAATTCTCTGTTCCTGCAGGGCCTCCTGCTGGGAGGCCATCTGAATTAGATCTTAATTAGGTCCTCTAGCAGCTTTCTGAGCTTGTCAATGAACTTTCAAACACTAGAGCCTCTACGGTTCCTGACAGCTTTATAACAGAATAAAGGTCTTAACCTCCCTGGCAGTAATCCCGAGTGTGGCTCCGGGTGGATTTTCAGTACCAAAAGCGGTAACCCCGAGCCACACTCGGGATCGAATTGCAGGATCCAGGTACAGCTTACTTACCTTGTCCCCAGGATCCTGCGATGTCCACCCGCTGTGTGTGCGAGCCGTCCTCCGCTCGATTCATCACAGCGCCGAACTCCGTTCCCTGCGAGCGATGCGACGCACGGGGACGTACATTGGCCCCAAATTCAAAAAGTGAAACACACACAATACATACAGTATAGTGTAATCTTACAGATTACTGTATCAAATAATTTCACATCCCTTTTGTGCCTAGTGGTTTGTCCAGTGCCCTGCATGCAGTTTTATATTATAAAAACTGTTCTTTCTGCTGGAAACTGGAGATTGTCCATTAGCAACCAAAACTGTCCCTTTACATAAAAAGCAGTTTTAGACCAACTAGAAAACAGCGATAAAAAATTAGAATCACTTGCAGAATTAAGCGATAGTGATTTGTGGGGAAATCCGTCAAACACTGAAAGTAATGACAGCGACAATTCTGCAGCTGAGTAGATTTCAGTGTTTTTAATTTTATTACATTATTGAATAATTACATTACTATTTTTATAGTTAGTATATTATAATTTTGGTTTTTCAATCTTGATCATACCCGGGATATCTACTAGACCCTTGTTTGGACAGATTTAAGTGCGTTATTCCTAAGAATTACAGGCCTACAATATAAAACGCCAAATTTCCATGCAAAACATTGTACCACTTTGGGCATCAAAAATCTGAAATAATCATACCGCCAGGGAGGTTAATCTCATCTTGGAGAGAAGCTGTGGCACCGTGTATAGCCTGGGCCCAGAATCCACAGGGATCAGTTTGAAGACTGAAAAGGTACTTTCTGACTCCACAAGGTACCAGCACTGTTGCTGTGATCTTATACACCTTTTATGTCATGTTCATTTTATATAAATCAGATACTAAAAGACATCCCAAAGCACTTCTCTAGTTTGCAGAAGATGCTATTCCAGGCTTACAGTGGGGACAGAAAGTATTCAGACCCCCTTAAAATGTTTCACTCTTTGTTATATTGCAGCCATTTGCTAAAATTTAAGTTAATTTTTTCCTCAATAAATGTACACACAGTACCCCATATTGACAAAAAAACACAGAATTGTTGACATTTTTACAGATTTATTAAAGAAAAACTGAAATATCACATTGTCCTAAGTATTCAGACCCTTTGCTGTGACACTCATATTTAAAGTGGGGGTTCACCTATCTATCGTTTTTTTTTTTTGAGTTCATTCACAAACTTTTCTTCTCAGCATTACATACTCACATATTGTATGTAATATGTCCGCCTGTGTCAGATTTCGTCGGAAAGAATAACTTATATTATTCACTGCAGGCGGTTTCCATCTTCATTGTGGGCATTTGAAGCCCACAAGCATTTATTTCCTGGATGTGGTGAATGCTGTGCTCCCAGCATTCACTGCTCGTTCCCGCACATGCTCAGTGGCATCCTGGGAAGCCTGAGACTAGCTCCCAGGAGTCTGGGAGAGGCTAGAAACACGCCTACCCCCACGGGAGGAGAACCAGGAAGTGCAAAGAAGAATAGAAAAATAAAAAAGGTAATTACGGCGATTTAAATTTTTTTAAACAACATGTCAGCATCTAGGCCAGGAAGAGAATACATACAGATATTGTTCAAAATTTGGGTGGAACTCCGCTTTAACTCAGGTGCTGTCCATTTCTTTTGATCATCCTTGAGATGGTTCTACACCGAGTCCAGCAGTGTTTGATTATACTGATTGGACTTGATTAGGAAAGCCACACACCTGTCTATATAAGACCTTACAGCTCACAGTGCATGTCAGAGCAAATGAGAATCGTGAGGTCAAAAGGAACTGCCTGAAGAGCTCAGAGGCAGAATTGTGGCAAGGCACAGATCTGGCCAAGGTTATAAAAAAAATTTCTGCTGCACCAAGAGCACAGTGGCCTCCATTATCCTTAAATGGAAGACGTTTGGAACGACCAGAACTCTTCCTAGAGCTGGCCGTCCAGCCAAACTGAGCTATTGGGGGAGAAGAGCCTTGGTGAGAGAGGTAAAGAAGAACCCAAAGATCACTGTGGCTGAGCTCCAGAGATGCAGTCGGGAGATGGGAGAAAATTGTAGAAAGTCAACCATCACTGCAGCCCTCCACCAGTTGGGGCTTTATGGCAGAGTGGCCCGACGGAAGCCTCTCCTCAGTGCAAGGCACGTGAAAGCCAGCATGGAGTTTGCTAAAAAACACCTGAAGGACTCCAAGATTGTGAGAAATAAGATTCTCTGGTCTGATGAGACCAAGATAGAACTTTTTGGCCTTAATTCTAAGCGGTATGTGTGGAGAAAACCAGGCACTGCTCATCACCTGTCCAATACAGTCCCAACAGTGAAGCATGGTGGTGGCAGCATCATGCTGTGGGGGCAGCTGCAGGGACAGGACGACTGGTTGCAACTGAGGGAAAGATGAATGCACAGGGATATCCTGGACGAAAACCTTCTCCAGAGTGCTCAGGAACTCAGACTGGGCCGAAGGTTTACCTTCCAACAAGACAATGACCCTAAGCACACAGCTAAAATAACAAAAGGAGTGGCTTCACAACAACTCCGTGACTGTTCTTGAATGGCCCAGCCAGAGCCCTGACTTAAACCAATTGAGTATCTCTGGAGAGACCTAAAAATGGCTGTCCACCAACGTTTACCATCCAACCTGACAGAACTGGAGAGGATCTGCAAGGAGGAATGGCAGAGGATCCCCAAATCCAGGTGTGAAAAACTTGTTGCATCTTCCCAAAAAGACGCATGGCTGTATTAGATCAAAAGGGTGCTTCTACTAAATACCGAGCAAAGGGTCTGAATACTTAGGACCATGTGATATTTCAGTCTTTCTTTTTTTAAAAATCTGCAAAAATGTCAACAAGTGTGTTTTTCTGTCAATATGGGGTGCTGTGTGTACACTAATGAGGAAAAAAAAATGATCTTAAATGAGTTTAGCAAATGGCTGCAACATATCAAAGAGTGAAAAATTTAAGGGGGTCTGAATACTTTCCGTTCCCACTGTATGTAGCAGATTGTAAACATTCTCCAGGCATTTGGTCAAGTGATTTCAGCAGAAGGGGGTTAGGGGACTGATGTCCACAAAGAAACAGCTCTGCATACACTCAGATTTTCTTCCTACAGGCAAAAAATGCCAGGAGATAATGCTAGCCTATATATTCGATCAGGCATTCAACTGCGCCTGTTTGGACATTGCATAGTCAACTGCAAACAAATAAGCCACGATAATGGCTATACACAACGTCTGAACATTTCCCACCAGACATTATAGATAAAAGTACAGATTGAACAGAGCACAATATTCACAAAGCTGAGTATATTGCAGCACAAGTTTGTCAAAAACTTAACTCCCCACTTAAGCCTGGGATATGTTTGACCAAGCAAGAGAGAAGGTCTAAAGAACTGGAATAAGGTCTGTGAAAGCTACCACACCAAAGTCTCATCCAAGCTGGAACTTTGGTAATTCATATCCTCTTGAGGGTTGCGAGAGAAAACGTTGCTGTACTAGACAAACGACATCCTTAAAATTTATATCACATTAAACCTGAGCATTATTTCAGACTCCGCGTAGAATGAGAAAATATGCATAACCAGACTACCCCCATCAAAAAGAATCAGCAGATTCAGTGGTCTTCAGAACTTCAGTTACATGCTAGCCCCTGAAGTTCGTACAAAATTTGAGCTTTATATCACCTCCACATTGTTCAGTGAGGCCACCCATCACATTAAAGGACCAATAGGGAGGCAGGTAAAGGGCAGGGCCAAGTTAAGGGTCAGGTAAAATTTAAACTGCCTAATTCTTCTGGAACAAACTTTTGTTGTTTTTAACAGATCTAGTTTAACATGGACATGCTTGGGGAACATCTATTCCGCTATCCCTAACCCCTTACAATCATAAAAAGGGCACCATAGAGGTAACTCCTGTACGATGTTACATTCTGTGTACTCACCCATCAAGCCAGTACATAAAAACAAATACTTTCCTGTATTTTTTTTACAGGGTGTAGAAATAAACAGCAAGGAATTTCAGCTCTTTTGGGAAATAAAAAGTCTTCAATAATGCAGTATAAAAATACTATTATCTTTTATTTCTCACCAAAACAGTGTAAACATACTTAAGCTTATAATATGCAGTAACAAAAAAATAAAAACAAACAGAAAACAGTTTCTAGTCCTTAATGAACACCTTGTGTAGAAATGCATCAGAGTGAGCTCCATGCTGATGTCATGTCTGCTTCATAGGAGCTGGGATGTTGGCTGAAGCTTGCTCCAGGTAAGCAAGTGGTCCCTGGGGCATCTCATTTGGCTTCTTTTGGCCACCATTAATGTCTTCCAGAACCTGCTGCCAGGTGCGGAGTTTAGTTAGATGCTTCTGGATGAGTCCTTCCTTTCTCTGTAGCTCACTTCTCAGTTCTGTCACATCCTGCCATAACAAAAAAAAAAAAAAAAAAAAGAAGGGGATGGATTTTAAGAAGTTATTTATTGCTGGAAACATCATTGTAGAACTTGAAAATATATAGATATATATACTGTAATATGTGTGTGCACCTTTAATATAAATACTAAAAAGTGAACTAAAATATCTGCAATAAGAATTACATATATTCTTGGTGCCAAAATAGATTTTAAAAAGATCAGGCTTGAGTGTGTCTATACTGATGCCTCTCCTCCTGATGTCCATGCCTACAGAGAGAGAGGTGAAGACTGGAGCTGGCTTATCAGATAGAGTTGATTTACAGTGATTGGGTTTCTCATTATAGAAAAGATATCAGGCAATGGGATGCAGGAATTGTCCAATCACTAACTGGACTTTTGCGTGTAAGCATTTGATCATGTGAGAACTTCTTTTTTTTAACATACAAGTCAATCAGAATGTAAAAGCACCTTGATGAAGCTAATGGAAAGAATTTCAGAAGCATCTCAAATGTAGGTAGAATGAACCTAAAAATAGTGTGCTGAAATGGCCAACCCCCCCCCCCCCCCTAAGCAGGTAAGAGGTATCTGTAGAATAAAACCAAACCGTGGAGCTTTGACTAAAGTTGAATAATGTCCTCACTATGGGTGTAGGCCATTTACATACCTCATGAAGCCCGACTGAAAAACTCCCAGGATGTTGCTAAAGAGGACCAGCTCTTAACTTTCCACCTCCGCCATTGCAGAAGTGAGCTTTCAAATGCCGAGCTCAGAGCTACTGCATCAGAGGAGAGAAAAATCAACTATGAACCGCACAGGGACTGCACCGCATTCCTGTTTAACTCAAAACTGATGCAGTGCAATGCGATTTGAACCCATTCATTTTCACATCAAAGTCGTGCTTGCCCCGATTTTGGAACCGCACTGCAACCCCATTGCATGGTACTTTTGTACCATGTGATCCAGTGCAGGCTAATGCACTACATTTGCTACTTTCATTTGGGGAGTCGTTAGGATTGCACTGACATTCACTGCAGATTGCAAGGGCAGTGCAATCTGAATGCTTTGTGGGAAACGCTGTAGTGGCTAGACCTCTCTTAGCAACATCCTCAGAGTTTTGTAGTCAGGCTTCATGAGGTATGTAAATGGCCTACACCTATAGCAAGGGCATTATTCAATTTTGTTCAGAACTGCACAGTTTGTTTTCAACTACAGACACCTTATCTGCATAGGAAGTTTTTTGATAAATGTGAACTGTGCCTTTAATCACTTGTGGAGCGCCCACCCACAATGTACTGTGGACGGGCAGCCGTACAGGGAAAGCAACGTACTCCTATATCTGCTTCTGGGTTTATGGCGCACCACGCGCTCTCCCCACCGACACAGGCTGTGATCGAACACAGCAGGGCCTGTAAGCAAGTCCCAACCAATGGATTCACGGTCAGGACCTGCTGATGGGCTGTTTGCTATCACAGCCCAGAACCCTGTATTGACAATCAACACAGGGCTCAGTCTATACAGAGGGAAGGATTTCTGTGTTTCTTATTTCTGTAAAGCAGAGATAAACAAAGAGACCTGTAGTAAAAAGCAGCACAGACTACACATGACATTACACATAGTCAGGAACACATTTAACCCTTTGATCGCCCTAGATATTACCCCTTCCCAGCCAGTGTCATTAGCAGCAATAAATAAATAAAATTCCAACATACATACCATAGTCTGTAGACACTAACTTTCACGCAAACTAATCAATATACACTTATTAGCAGAATAAATTTTGGGCAAAATTTTTGAAGAAATTCGTTTTTTTAAAACATTCTTTTGGATATGTTTTATAGCAGAAAGTAACCAATATTGTTTTTTTTTTTTTTTCCAAAAGGTTTGTCTTATTGCCTATATCACAAAAAATAAAAAATGTAGTGGTGATCAAATACAGCCAAAAGAAAGCTGTGTGTGTGTGAAAAACAAATTATATAAGTTTTGTTTGGGTACAGTGATGCATGACCGAACAATTACCAGTTAAAGTAGTGCAGTTCCGAATAGCAAAAAATGTCCTGGTCATAAAGGGGGGGGGTAAAATCTCCCGGAGCTCAAGTGATTAAAGTGTATGTTTAACCCAAGAATGAACTTCTCTCATTTACTCTTTTTTGTCTGTTAAACATACCATTGGAAGAGTTGTAGTCTAAAACAAATTGTTGGCCAACCAAGTGTCTGATTTTTGTCAAAAGGGCATGTGCCAGGATCTTGTCTTGCACACCAACGTTACACAAATTGTCGTGGCACAAACACGAACGTAGTGACGTACTACGAGGAATTTTAGCTCTTGAGCGCCACCCTTTGGGCCCCTTCTGCTAATTTCGTGTTTGGTGAGCATTAATTCCGAGCATGCATATTTGTACTTTCGACTTGTGTGACGGATTTGTGTACTGACCATACGAAAATCAGACATCAAGCCATTGTCCGCTGAAAATTTACTAGCCTGTCATCCAACATTAGTTGGCCGGAAATTGGACAACAATTGTCAAAAGGAGCGTACTAACGGTAAGATTTTAGGACAACAGTCTTTCAGACAATCCCCTGCCAACAATTGAACCGTGTGTACGAGGCTTAAATTAGTGCTCCAAGCTTATTTCTCATTCTACAACCCCCCCCCCCCCCATGATGTGGGAGAAATTCTGTAGTTTAGCTAAACTCAACAGGCATGGTTAAAAACTTTCAAACTTTCAGTCCAGGGAAGGCAGTGTGTTGCCAACCACAACTGGAAATTAGGAGCCAAGTACATTTGTGGCAGGAGTGAGGTATTTTTTTGTACTGTTTCTGTGTTCTGTGCAGTGTATTTAAAAAAAGGATAAACATAGGGAAATATGCATTTACCTCATAATTTATTTAAATAGACAGACAGGTTGCGCAACTTTGGGTGCGTTATCTTATCATAGTGTGTAATGTAGACTTCATAAGCATAAGACAGTACACTTAAGCACGGTACACATCTTGAGTTTTTTTTTTTTATTCAGCCAGTGGGATGCAAGAAAAAAAAAAAAAAAAAAAAAAATTAAACAGATCCCCAAATGCACACAAGCGCTGTGGATGCAACAAACTTCCTCCGCTTCACTACTGTATTCTGACAGGGGGGACTCCTCCCTGTCAGAATACACAGATCACTGCTGGTTATCCAGCATAGCACACTGAGTGACATTTGGCCAGTTTCTGCTGAACTGGCCAATTTAAAGTCCACGTAGACCCTGCTTTGGTCAGAGTATCATAGTGCACACACACAGATCATGCTTTCACATGCACAACGGACAGACTGACGCCTTAGCTGGCTGGTCAATTTTCTGGTGTCAATAGTCCATGCAATTCTTCACACATTTATAAAGCAGAATGTAACGAAACGTCCCACACTCCTCTTGAGTGCTTTCGTCATATACCGCTTCCTTCCAGTCTGAATATACATATCAGATCTTCCAAACGCTTGCAACTACAAACTAGGCAGTATTCGTTTTGGCTGCTGAACATGAACTGTTGCTTGAAACATAGGTACACAGAGAGAACACTCGGGACAATCCCCCCTTCGCTTTGCATTTAGGGCGGGGTGGACTGTCCAATCAGCAGGGAGAGCTGTTGGAGGAATTCCCCCCTCCCTCCTCACAGCAAACACACATCCCATAATACCCAAGGCAGACAGACACAATAGAACAATTGAATACAGTCACACCCCAAATAACCCAACAGAGAGCACACCATAGTATGAGACTATACATATTTATCACACACACAAACATTCCAGTGTGGTTGTACAGCGAGTCCAATTAGTACAGATCAGACTGGGATTCTCAGTCACCCTATGCCCCTAATAGACACAGGGTAACTTAGACAAAGGAGGTGCATTGGGAGGTGAAACAAGGGTTTCCCAACCTCTCCAAGGGATTCTGGGTTCCACGGGCCCCCCGCCCAAAGTGACTCCCGTCACACAGAACTTTACCCTAATGGGGAAATTTAGCTTTATGAACTCCTTCCTTCCTCCCTCCTACACCCCCTCCTTCTGGCACTTTTTTTTTTTTTTTTTTGAGAAGGGGGGCTGATACCTGGTTCTGAAATGTACCAGCTCCCACTTCCAGTCAAATCGCCACAGCAATCCACCAGAAGTTCTCTCCCCCACCTGCAACCTTCTGAGACATGTCACAGGTCCCAGAAGGCTGAGGGACCACTCACAAAACATAGCGCAGTTCACGCATGCATGGTGGGAAGCCGGCACTGAAGCTGCAAGGTATCACAGCTGGCTGTCCACAGTTAACATGCTGAGGACTCTAGCAACACTGAAAAAGCTGTTTGGGTGAGCATGAAGAATCAAACTAATTTTTTTCCTCTAGAAATTCTCCACTTTCCATCCCTCACAAAAAAAAAAAAAAAAATTAAAATGATTTTTACCTCTTTAATAACTTGTTCTGGCTTTTGTACAGAAAGTTGTAATCTTTTTTGCAGGAAAAAACATTCTGTTTGCCTGGCAACATCCAGGAACTTCTGAATGCATTGATCAACACCTGGAAGAAAAAAAAAAAAAAAAATAGTAATCCACTTTTTACAAATGGCACTAACAGCTTTACGTTCACTTACAGTTTAAAAGTAGAAGGAAATGCTAATTATCAAACCCACATTTAAGTATTCCCTCCTGTATTCCCCTCATGGCCATGTATGCCTTTAACATAAACTGCTGTGAAAATTCAATTTTTTTTTGGGATGTACATGTGACCGCAAAGCTCCAGGCCCTCTATGTATTGGAGAAGCCGGTAAATTGAACAGATCAGTGAAGTTGTCCACTGGCATTCACTACTCTATCCATTGTCGAGGAGGAGAAAAAGTCTTCACCCACCAGCTGCAGCAGCTGCGCCAGGAGAGGACCTGAAGCTTTGCAAGTACACGAATTACCTGTAAAATCCATCTTGCAGGACAGTACAGAACACAGGATTAATAGTCATAGACCATGGGTTATATGCCACTGCTTTAGGCGAGCAAGCTTTGCTGGGAAAGCACCCCAGAAAACACTGCTGACACAAGCTTTTTTGAGGCTTTGGTTCAGATCTGATGGGTAATATCATCCATGGTTTCTACTAGACAGAATTCCATGGAGTAGGAAGGAGTGTGTTTTGTGGAGGCCTGCATCCGATGTTTATGGATTACTGGGCCTTAGAGGTTGAGGGGTTGTTAAGGAAGAAGATGTCTGTGCAGTCACAGATACCAGCAGTCTCCATATTGCTTTGAGAAGCAGTCTTTCCAGCACACTTGAGGAGATACAAAGGGATCCAGACACAGCAGTGTTTTCTTTCAGGATTATCAAAGACCATTAAACCAAAAGCGTGATCAGACCCCGAGGGGTCGTTTCCTAAGGAAAATCATCTGGCGGTGAAGGTGGTGGTTGTATATCAGTGAATTTCATTACTAGGTGCTACGTATTGAAGAAGTGTGTCTAAGGAAGGATCTTATATGTATTATAATTGTGTGGGACATTTTCACTGCAATCATTTATCACCATTGTGTGCTATATATTTTCTACGTTATATTAGCTTGTATGCTAACGGAGTGGGAGTTTGTATTTATATAATATTTTTGATTTATGTACAAGTGGAATTAGCACACTAGTCGCTTAATTATTTAAGCCCTGGAATTTAGCTGTCTGAGCCACCTAAAGTGAAAAAGGAAGCAGGACCGCTCCCAGCAATCCTCAGCTCTGTAGCAACCAATTACCACAGAAGGGAGGGTGGAATGTGTCCTCTACTGTATTCCAAGAAATTGATGTTAGAGGTAAGTCGAAGAACACATTTTCTTGATCATACAGGACACAGGGAGATTCAGAGATTACTGGGATGTCCCTAAGTAAGACCAAAGGAGGGGAGGGTTACAAAAAAAGAAGAAGAAAAAAATCAGCCAACATGCGCCTCACAAACATACAACAGGGGTTCTGAAGCAATTTGAAAAGCAGCCTGAAGCACTCTGACCAAATCAGTTGAGGCTTGAGGCTGCATTCACACCTGAGCATTTTCAGCTTGTAAAACGCCCCCCCCCCCCCCAAAAAAAAAAAAAAAAAAAAAAAAAAAAAAAACACCTGAAAAACACCTAACAAGCAAAATCCCATTCATTTCAATGGCACCTGTTCACATCTGAGCGTTTTGTCACCTGAAGCAAAACGCATGAAGCTCAAAAAAAGTACATGAGCTTCTTTTTAGGCAGATTATAGGCGTTTTTCTGCTTTTTACATTGGTGACCTTTTGACCAGCACAAAATCGCGGTAAAAACGCATGACTTTCTGCCTGAAAAAAATATGCTCAGGTGTGAATGCAGCCTGAAGGTCTACCCGGTAAAACTTAGTAAACATTTGAGCCAAAGACTAGACCATATTGGCTCTGGAGAACTTGGTACAAAGAAATACTCATATTCCAAGCAAATGAACCTTGGCCTCTTCCAAACAGGCCAGACATCCTGTCACAAGGCTCCTTTTCTTGGCCATACAGTACAGAAGACAGTCATATTCAGAGATGACTAATAGGCAGGTATCTTCGGGAGATTGGACACAGACAAAAAAAAAAAAAAAAACGCAATGAGAATCCCCATATAACCCCTCCTACTCCCAACAATCCTCAGTTCTTCGCTAGTGTCTTTAGATGTTGAATGTGTCCTCAGTGCATTTTAGTGTAGTTGCAATCACCAAATTTCTTCAATAAAGTTCCCTTGCTGTGTTGTGGCCACAGCGGCACCTTTCAGAGTTACCAGAGTGTTGTCTCATTGCGATGATCTCTGTGATTGGCCCTGCCCATGTGATCACTGTGACCAATCACAGCAGACCTGTACCATTTGATAGCTGTAGCCACAACTATCACAATAGTACACAATGGCACATAAATAGAGGACACATTATGTAAAACTTACCTGCAAACAAAGCCCTCCACCGATGCGTGGTCACCACTGGAGGCTGCATGCATCTTCACCTGTCTTTCTTCCAGGTCCGCAGACTCCGGCTGTGTGACTGGCCAGAGCCACGTGACGCCACTCCCTCGCGTGCGTGCAGGAGCCGCCGGTCACTGCACAGGGCTCTGAAGGAACGGCACGGGTGGCCGTTCCTTCAGAGCACATGTGCAATTACGTCACCAACTACATATACAGTAAATATCTCCTAAATGGTGCACGTTTATAAGCTCATTATAGGCTTACTGATAGGTACAATTCATCTACATAAATTTGCAACAACTTTAACTGCGCCCAGTCCATATTTAAAAGTGTACGCATGAAAATGTTTGTGCTAAAATTTACATGTGTACATTGTTTAGTGTAAATGAACACTATTGGCCCCAAATACCAAAAGAATGCTGGGCAACAAAGTCTGCCTACATCCTAGCAAACTTAACCCATGTGCATGAGCCTATATTCTTCTTACCAGTTCGAATCTCTTCCTGATCTGTCCCATTCACATAGTCCTGGCTCACAAGAGAAGCAAAGCAGGCCTGAAAGAAGAAACATACATTAAGTAGGTGAAAAAAAAAAACCTGAAGTTTAACTTACCAATATACTCTGAACTTCAACATAACCCCAGACCCTTGCACCAACTATACCTCTAAAACTATTCAAGACAAACACTTACCTCAATACTTAAAATTATCACTCCCTTAAAGTGATTGTAAAGGCTCGTTTTTTGAAATAACAAACATGCCTATACTTACCTGCTCTGCAAAGAGTTTTGCACAGAGCAGCCCCAATCCTCTTTTTCTGGGGTCCCCCGGTAGCGTTCCTGGCTCCTCTGCCACATCGAGTGCCCCCACGGAGAGCTGCATTCCATGGGGGGACTCGTGCGGGTGCGCTCCCGAGTCCTGCTGCTGCATCCATTGACACAGACAGCAGGACTGGGCCCAACCCCTGTGCCACTGGATTTTATATACAGCAGCAGGAGCTAATGGCTCCTGCTGCTATCAATCTATCCAATAAGGACCTGAGACAGCGGCTGGAGCTGCTGGGCTCGCTCGCCGCTGGAAAGATTGGGATCAGGTAAGTAAAAGGGGGGGCAGCACTACCAGAAAAGGTTTTTCACCTTAATGCATAGAACGCATTAACCACTTCAGCCACAGAAGGATTTTCCCCCTTAATGACCAGGCCATTTTTTTGCGATACGGCACTGCATCACTTTAACTGACAATTGCGCGGTCGTGCAATGATGTACTCAAAAAAGGTTGATGTCCTTTTTTCCCCCCACAAATATAGCTTTTTTTTTTGTGGTATTTGATCACCTCTGCGGTTTTCATTTTTTGCATTATAAACAAAGAGCGACAATTTCGAAGGAATATATATATTTTTTTTTACTTTTTGCTAGAATACACATCCAAAAAAAAAAATAAATAAAATGTATTCATCGGTTTAGGCCGATATATATTCTTCTACATAATTTTGGTAAAAAAAAAAAAAAATGCAATAGGCGTATATTGATTGGTTTGTGCTAGGGTGGATTTGATTAAAATCATGATTTTTAAAGAGCAACTGTCCTCTGTCCTACAGCAGCTCCTCTGACCCGCTGTTGACTCACCGACAGTCCCATTCACTTTAATGGTATGGCTGGTAATGCGGCAGTGACACAACAAGGTGAGGGACGTGGCAGCAGCAGGTGAATGGATGCCCGCTAACCGGCGCTGCCATGATGGATCTGAATGACAGGTGCTCTTTAAAAGTAAGGACTCATTCTTGCTGGTAGTTAAAATCTTTAATATTTGCAAACAAAATGAAGGTTTCCTATTTAGAATAATAAGCTGTCAGGTTACTAAAACAGCGATTTTTTTTTTTTTTTTTTAATCTTTTTTTTAAAAGCCAGTGGTTTGTGAACACACTCCAAAAGCTTCACCCGGTGCCAAAAAAGTGAACACACAAAGAGTGCAACACAAAAACGTGCAACGGGTGTACACAAGTCCTCTGAAATCTAAGGACCTTGCCATGATCCCCCGAGGTGTTAGGCTCCAGACGGGGATTGGGGTACTTTGTTTTTTCTTTTTCTTGATTTCTATCCACCCTGGTTTGCGCAAAAGTTTTTGTGTCTACAAACTATGAGATAGATTTAGGGACTTCTATTTATGACTTTTACTAGTAATGGCGGCGATCTGCGATTTTTAATGGGACTGCAACACTACAGCGGACAAATCTGACCCCAAATTACACTTTTTCGGGGCCAGTGACATTACATGGATCAGTGCTATAAAAATGCACTGATTAATGTAAAAATGACACTGGCAGGGAAGTGTTTAGCACTAGGGGCGATCAAGGGGTTAAGTGTGTTCCCCAGGTGTATTCTAACTGTAGGGGGCAAGGGCTCACTGGGACATGACAGATCACTGTTCCTGATCACTGGGAACAGTAAATCTCTGACATGTCCCCTGTCAGAAGGGGGATCCGCCTTGTTTACACTGGCAGATCCCCATTCTGCCTCTCTACTAGGCGATCATGGGTCGCCAGTGGACATAGAGTTGGCCCTACCCACGGGCACGCTCCCCCAGCGCGCGCCCATCTGCAACTGCGTGAGCCACTGTACAGGTACGGCAATTCACGCAGAAGAACACTCTGCTCTGCTGGATGTCATCTGCAGGAAAGGCAGCTCCGATTTCCCAGGGTCCAGAACGGCTGTGAGATCCGCGTTTAATTACCAGGATAAGCGGCAACAATTCCCTGTCAGAAGACACTGACAGGGAATTACTTTCTTTTCCTGCAGATGACATCCAGCAGAGCAGAGTGTGATTGATCCTCTTATGCCTCTTAGACCCCCTATAACAAGGGGTCCACCTGATCTGGTAAGGGCATCCTCATGATTTCATTTTTTATCTGCTGACAAGCCGCTGATCGGGGTGTAATCAGAAGAATTTTCTGCTTCTGACTGTATGGACTTTATCGGTCTAATTGATACAGATTCCATTAGTTATCTATTTAATGTTTTCTTTTTTTTGCGCTGCTTAATTGTTTAATGATTCTTAATGAGGTTGGTGTATCCTTTAGTGTCCAGCTTGCATATTTTTATTTGATTCAGTTTGCGCTGATTGTCCTGTATTTTTATTTATGTTGAGCTTTAGTCTTGAAAGCTAAAAACTGCTTTAGGATTGCTAAACAAAAGATGTTTTAGCATTTTTTGGCAGTGTTTAGCCTATTGTGTAAGCTACATTTAGTAGCTTCAGCATTAAGGAGAGGGGTCGCTGGAGTCCGACTAGCGAATAGTTGGTTAAGGAGCAGGCCGGGAAAACGGCTGCCGCGGTCTTGTGACGTCACCGACTCAACATGCCCTCGGTCGATGGTGTCACAAGAAAGCGGTGCCACCCGATAACATCACTGGGTGGCCCCGCCCTTTAGAGCTGTCAGACGGCGGGAGTCTTCATCAGGACCAGAATTTTTATTTTTTTGGGCCAATGGTGGCGGCAGACGTCACCATTGACGATGGATCTACACAGGGGGACTTTTATCTTTTTTTTTTAATAAAGAACTTGTCAAAAACATGTGTTATTTTTTACACCTTTTTCCTTCACATGGGGGGCGGGGGATGGTGGCAGGATCTGGGGGCCCCCCCTTGTTAAAGTGGGCTTTCAGATTATGATAAGCCAGGGTTGCGGGGAAGAGGCCCTTGTCCCCATCAACATGGGGACAAGGTGCTCTGCATAGAACCCCCCCCCATATTGAAGGCATGTGGCTGGTATGGTTCAGGGGGGCCTGCCCTGCCAAGCTGCCTGCTTGGCTAAGTGTCTGGTATGGATTTTGGTTGGGACCCCACGCCATTTTTAAATTGGGGGGGTGGGGAACATACACCTTTTCTTATTTTGGCATAGGGTTCCCCATAAAATCCATGCCAGATCCAAAAGGCCTGGTATGGATTGGATTTTTTTTTCGTTTTTTTTTTTTTTTTAATTCAGCTGTCAGCAGGGAACCCTTTGTTAAGGATGCGGCGGCGGCTAGCTTTCCAGCCCGATTCTTAACAACCAGCTATTCACTAGTTAAGGACTCCGACTTTTTAAAAAAAAAAACAAAAAAAACAAAAACAAAAAAAAACCACACACACACACACACCTCTGCTAAACGCTGGCATTTAGCAGAGTTTAGGAGTTGTCAGTGTTTTTTATGCCATAATACTGCTGGTCCAAAATGCACTGGCAGAGGGATTTTTTCTGCCACTAAATGCTCCTGCCAAAAAATGCTGATAAAAGCCTATGTGTGTATGAACACATAGGGGAGTTTAGAGGCAGAAAAAAAAAAAAAAAAAAGTCTGATGCCCAAAACATCAGTTGTAAAAACACCCAGTGTGCATGAGGCCTTAAAGTGGACGTATCAGTATCTATGAATTTGCATTAACAAACTCCTGACAAGTCACAATCACAGCAGTTTAATAATAATAAAAAAAAAAATACTGCATATTTTGCCATGAAAAAGACATTGAGAGCTGCATCTAAGAGACTGGGATCTCTATGAGGTCTAATGACCAAAGCAGGCCATAAATTATGCAAATTTCTGTCTTTCAACCACAGGTTGCTGCATCTTGTCATTGCATGCTATTGCTGAGTCTGCAGTCTCATGTAAAGTTCCATTTGAAATTGAACAATTGGCTGTCACATCCTAACTTTTCTTACAATGTTCTGCAAACCAACATTGAATTGGCCATAATTCATCGGGGAGATGGAGCTCTGGCACCCTCTTCTGGTTGCTGGCTGCAGGAACATGTTACATGTTACACCCTAAAAACGGGAGGAACACGTAACATGTTACCAAAGGTGATCTTATCCTTTAAGGCAACACAAAATATATAAAATAGCAATAGCAGCCTAATAAACAGTGCCTAATGCATCAATGTTGAAAGAAAACAAAAACATAGAATCTAAAGTGCTCAGGTGCTTCACTGAAAAGTGCAACTTCTGAATCGGTGAAGTGGCTCCCCCTTTGGTGTCCCCACTCACCAAAATTATTGGATCCTCAGCTTCGCAGTCAGGGATCAAAAAGGCATTGATCTGGGGGATATACTGGATTATTCCTCAGTAAAATCCCTGCAAGGATTTACTTATTTCTTCATAAGTTTAGGCAGATATGTATTAGAGCTGCACGATTCTGGCCAAAATGAGAATCACGATTTTTTGGCTTAGAATAAAAAGATCACGATTCTCGCGACATAAAATCTTTCACATTATACAAAAAAAAAACTGGTTAGTTTTTTTTTTTTTTTAATTCATTAAAGTAATTAAAAAAAAAAAAAAAAAAAATTGCATTTGAAAGACCGCTGCGCAAATACAGTGTGACATAAAATACTGCAACAACCCAGGGGCGGATCCGGGGGGGGGTGTGACGGGGCAATTGCCACCCCCGAGAAATTTGTTGTGGGCTGGGCGGATTAGACAGTGGGCTGCTCCGCAAGCGGCTCCACAGGTCTCTCCGCGGATGAACCGCGGGTGGCGTGGTTTGCAGGCGATTGCCACGGCTTGTGGGCGGGCGAGCCAGGCTGCCTCATCAGTGTGTGGGCGGCTCGGCGTGAGCGCGCAGCTGCCAATTAGCTAGCCGGGGGGCAGGGGAGCAGAGAGATGAGATCATCTCTCACCGCCCTGCATCCGTGCAGTAACTTAAGCCCTCATTGTGCAGGCAGCGTGGGCAGCAGAGAGATTACATTATCTCTCTGCTGCCTGACTCTGGGAGTTTGGGACACGGCAAGAAACAAGCAAAACACCACCTTAGCAGCCAGGTGACAATCTGCTAGGTGTGGCAGGTGACAATTCGCAATGTGAGGTAAGGAGACGTGGCAGGTGACAATACACAAGGTGCGGCAGGTGACGTAGCAAGCGACAATCTGCATCTGGTGGCAGGCAAGTGACAATTCGCAACGTGTGGCAGGCGACGGTGGTAAGCCACTGATTCTTCATTATGAGTTAAACCATTTCATTTTATATTACAATGTAATAATAGAAATAATGTGCTTCAATCATCCTGACACCATAACAACCATGGTGCCATGATTATTGAAGCGCCAACATCAGCCATTTCCCCGATAAATTGCCCACAAAAAAAAAAAAAAAAAAAAAAAAAAAAGTATTTGACAGTGCCCCTCTGGACAAGTGACAAGACTCTGGATCCGCCCCTGCAACAACCACCATTTTATTCTCCAGGGTGTCTACTAAAAAAATATATATAATGTTTGGTGGTTCTAAGTAATTTCATAGCAAAAAAAATTATTTTAAACTTGAAACCAACAAATGTCAGAAAAAGGTTTAGTGTTTAAGTGGTTAAACTTTTTTCACTTATACACGAAGTCTATTCCATTGACAAATTGTTACAATGTTTATACTTAATATATATAAAACACAAAGCGCTGTGATGCTAAATAGCTGATAATTACACATAAAACCAAGTGAGGCTGCTATCAAAAGAGAGTGTTTTCAGAGTCACTTAAAAAGAATAAATAATGATATTTGAAGCGCTTCACAATGTGCATGAAAATGAATATATAAGAATAAATATAAATAGTCAAATAAATCCAGCGGTGAGTAAAAATTCCTAAAAAATCCAGCAATCAAAATAGTGTAAAATTATAAAAAATTAGTGACACCAAATGTGTAAAAAAATTCACATAAAAAATCCACATAAAAATAAATATATAGGGATGTATTCAGAAGGTTCAATTATACAAGTGTAGAATCCTGATTGGTATAGAGCTTTTGATCACTAGCAAAGCTGTTTAAAAACACTTGCTTAATTAAGGTGCTCATTGACCTTCATAGTAACAATGTGCTTTTTGCTTCTATTCACAACCAATGTGAGAATCATAAACAGGCAGATAAGAGAAAAAAAACAATCATTGTGCAATAGTTAGGATACCAAGGTACACAGGCAAACTTCAATCCACTCACGTGTGCCTTATAATGATAAGGCATATGCAGGTTTTACTATAGCAGTCAGCAGCCTGATCCAAGATAAAATCAAGGTAAATGACAAAACAGATGACATACCTCTGATAATGGACTTCAGTATACAACACAGGAGGATGGAGAGGATTATAAAAAGACATTGGTCTATTTTAAAAACTGACACTACTTTGGCAAATATACTCCCAGAAAAACCGAGATTCATTTATAGACGAGCTCCAACTCTAAGGGACATCATAGCTAAAAATGTACCCAACCCACCCAAGAGAATAACTGATTTAACCTTTTTTCAGGGTAAAGGATTCTATCTCTGTAAAAGGTGTTATGCCTGCATAAATACTAATCAAAATGGATACAAATGTCAGAAATTTTCTTCAACAAATACTGGACAAGAATTTGAAATAAAGGAATTTATATCTTGCAGGACTGAGGGGGTGGTATATGCTTTACAGTGCTCCTGCTCCCTCCAATACATTGGCAGAACGAAGCGACCAATGTGGAAGAGAATAAGAGAGCATATCCAGAACGTTAGAAAAGGCTATCCAAAACACAGTGTTTCAAAACATTTTGATAGGTATCATAACAGAGACCCTAGGGGTCTCCAATTCTGGGCTATTCAAAAGTATAAGGCTCATTGGAGGGGTTCCCATAAAGTGAGGGAACTCAGCAAGAATGAATCCAAATGGATATTCCAGATGGGTACATTAGAACCCCATGGTTTGAACATTGAATTCGACCTGAATTGTTTTATTTCTGATTTTTAGAGGTTTTTCAGATTTATATATATATATTTTTATGGTATATATTTTAATTTTATTTTTTATATTTTATTTTTTATTTTTATTTATTTTTTGGTCCAATATTCTCATTATTTGTCCAATACCAGTTTTTTCTGAGTGGCAATATTTGGTTCAGTTCTAGCATATAAATAATGGTCATCATCCATTTTTGCAATATTCTATCATGGAATTTTTAGATTTTAATTTTACATTTTAATATTATTTCCTTATTTCTTATATCATATCTTATTTTAATTTTATATATGTATATTTTATATATATAATATATATATCATGTCATCTTGTTTACTCCGTTTTCCATACATTTATGAGCAGAGCATGTGGATACCCCATTTTTGTGATATCATGGGGCACTGGTTAATTATCAAAACCATTAGAGACAACGCTTTGCCATATATTCCCTCTGTGAGATGTTATACCAATTGTGACCACTGGAGGGAGTTGAAGTAAACGTGATTAGAGATATCAATATATATATTTTTTACTTTTTACACACTGCGTTTTTTACACATGGAATTGTGGTTTTGATAAACCAACGATATTCATATGAATTACATGTCTAATAAAAGTAGGTTTTAACAGGATTGAAGTTTATACAGGAAGCAGGATGATGATAAATTCATGCTGTAGCCATGGCAACCACTCTGCTGTTGTGCTATAAAGCTGAGTCCGTCAGAGCTTGTATTATCCTTGAAAAAGTCACGTGACTGTGATGTAACGCGTGGGAGGAGCCAAGGACGCTCTGTGCAGATCAGCAGTATCACACAGTGTACTGCACTGAATCTGCTCCTGTCTAAGGCGGCTGACTGCTATAGTAAAACCTGCATATGCCTTATCATTATAAGGCACACGTGAGTGGATTAAAGTTTGCCTGTGTACCTTGGTATCCTAAACTATTGCACAATGATTGTTTTTTTCTCTTATCTGCCGGTTTATGATTCTCACATTGGTTGTGAATAGAAGCAAAAAGCACATTGTTACTATGAAGGTCAATGAGCACCTTAATTAAGTAAGTGTTTTTAAACAGCTTTGCTAGTGATCAAAAGCTCTATACCAATCAGGATTCTACACCTGTATAATTGAACCTTCTGAATACATCCCTATATATTTATTTTTATGTGGATTTTTTATGTGAATTTTTTTACACATTTGGTGTCACTAATTTTTTATAATTTTACACTATTTTGATTGCTGGATTTTTTAGGAATTTTTACTCACCGCTGGATTTATTTGACTATTTATATTTATTCTTATATATTCATTTTCATGCACATTGTGAAGCGCTTCAAATATCATTATTTAATGTTTATACTTAAGTTCAACTGATAAAGAATGTTGTGATTCTTGGCAGATTGCCCAGTTTTTCTCTTCCTGTCTTTTGATGGCTGTGGCTTCAGAAGAGCAGAGAGAATTCCTTGCATAGAAAAAATTGTGATTCTTGACGATTAATTGTGCAGCTCTAATATGTATTCTTCTACATATTTTTGGTAAAAATAAATAAATAAAAACAAAAAAATAAAATCGCAATAAGCGTATATTGATTGGTTTGCGCAAAAGTTAGAGAGTCTACAAAATAGGGGATATATTTAGGGCATTTTTATTATTATTTTTTTTTAGTAGTAACGGCGGTGATCAGCGATATTTATCGGGACTGCGACATTGCGGCGGACAGATATGACACTTTTTTGGGACCACTGACATTTATACAGTGATCAGAAATAAAAATAGCCACTGATTACTGTCTAAATGTCACTGGCAAGGGAGGGGTTAACACTAGGGGGCGATCAGAGGGTTAAATATGTGCCCTCACTGTGTGTTCTAACTGTGGTGGGATGGGACTGACTGGGGGGACGAGAAATATCGCTGTTCCTACTTAGTAGGAACACACGATCTGTCTGTACTTCCCTGACAGAACCGGTATGTGTGTGTTTACACACACAGATCCCCGTTCTGGCTCTGTTAGGAGCGATCGTGGGTGACATCGCGCCCGCCTGCCACGTGCACTGGCTCCGGGGACATGCTGCAGGAGCTCGCGCACCTGCCACATCGATTTAAAGAGCAGACATACGACGGCGATTTGCGCAGCTGTTCCACCCTGCTGCTGTGTAACTGCGGCGGCCGGTTGGCAAGTAAACTAACATAACTAAATTCTACTAGTAGATGGCCAGCTTAATGGATACAATTTGACTGTAGACAATCTCCATGCAATCAACTTTGGAGTTACCAAAAATAGGTAATATGAGGATCTACCCAACCACTTGCCAACCAGTCATGTACGTCACCAGTCTTTAAAGTGTTACTAAACCCACAGCAGTAAAATCAGTCTGTATATGCAGAATAGCATGCTTGTTATACTCACTGTGGAAATTAAGGGGTTAATCCTCTGTATTGTGTAAAAAGGCTGTTTTATCCTGTATGCATCGATCCTCCCCCTCCTGCACTGTCTATCTGGGGATGGTCAGCTAACACAGGCAGAGTATCCGATCTGCACATGCTCAGTTGTCTTTTATGCTGGAGAGAACATTAAGAGCACTTTCACACCGGCCCGCCCATAGCGCCGGCGGTAAAACGGCGTTTTACCGTCAGATTAGCGGCACATTTCAGCTGCTAGCGGGGCGCTTTAACCCCCCGCTAGCGGCCGAGAAAGGGTTAAAACCGCCCGCAACAGCGGTGTTTTGCCAGCGGTATCCCAGCGCTGCCCCATTTATTTCAATGGGGAGCAGCGGTGGAGGAGCGGTAAACACACCACTCCTTCACCGCTCCAAAAGAAGCTGCTGGCAGGACTTTTCCTGGCGTCCTGCCAGTGCAGCGCTCTGGTGTGAAAGCCCTCAGGCTTTCACACTGGAGACAACGCTGCAGCTGTTTGAGGGTGGATTGCAGGCGCTATTTTTAATGCTATAGCGCCTGCGAAATGCTCTCGGTGTGAAAGGGGTCTTACTTGTTCTCAGAGATAGCCAGGTCACATGATATTGGCATCACACATGTGGGCGTGTATACAGGCTGCAGTGGAAATCTCCTCCCATCTGAACTCTCAGCACTGGAGAAACTGCAATTTATCACTGACCGTGGTATACAGATCATCCAAAAAGGTATATAGTGGCAATATTTTAATGTAAGAAGAAGATTTATAAGCTGTGGGCACTGTGGGGGTGGGGAAATGAACTATTTAATATTACTGGGTTTAATGGTTGTACCGGGATCACCCTGGTACAATTTTTTTTTTTTTAGAGCTGGTGGTCGGCTTTCTTGTAATAGCAATCCTAGCAGTGGGAGGGGACGTCCACTTGTTCGGGCTCTCCCGTCCCACTAGGATTGGCTCTCCACAATAGTAACCCGGAAGCGATGCTCTGACATCACTGCTGGGTTACCCGGATGTATACTACGCCATTTTTAAAAACTCAAAAGCATAAAAAACACACAATCTTGGTGTTTTGAATGCATTTAAGTGCAGAAGAGGGATAGGCTCCATAAAGAGTACCTGTCACAAGCTTATTGCTGTCACAAGAATGTTTACATTCCTTGTGACAGCAATAAGAGCAGTAAAAAAAGAAGAAAAAAAAAAAAAAAAGCAAAGCAATGGCGTAAAATAAAAAATGAAAAGCGCCCCGCATGCACAGGTTAAAGCATGTGACAGTCCCGCACGTGCATAAACAGCAATCGTTCAACAAATGAGGTATCACCATGAACATCAGATTGTGAGCAGTAATTCCAGTACTAGACCCTACTCTGTAAATCTAAAGTAGTAACCTGTAAAGGCTTTTAAAGCTTCGCCTATGGATAGCAAAATTATGTAGTTTGTCGCTTGTGTGCACAATTATAAAGTGTGACATGTTTGGTATCTATTTACTCGATGTAACATGGTCTTTTATATTTTACAAAAAAATAGTGTTATGTATTTTTGTTTGCATTAAAAATAAAAAGTGTCTTTTCCGAAACAAAAAAAACCCAAAAAAAACACGCGGAGCAAATACAGCGTGACATAAAAAAAAATGGCAAAACCCACCAAATTATTCGCTAGGGCCTCCGTTATCCTAAAAAAAAAAAAAAAGAAAACAAATATTTTGGGGTTTACATGTGAACAAAAAGTGCCAGTAAAAGTTAGCCAAGTGTCTTTAGAGTCCCTCGATCACTTTACAGGGCTGGGAAGGAGGCTCCCCTCCTGCTGCTGTTCCTGGACTCCCTAGGGAGCCTGAGACTGCTACAAACTGTTGGGCCAGCTGCTCACAGAGGAGCAATAAAACATCCATTCTACCGCTCAACTCTATGATGAATGAAACGGGAAGAGAAGACGATTTCACCACTTCCAGTTCTGCATTTACCTGGATGGTGCTCAGCCAATATCAGTTTTATTGGCTGTCTTGGTGGGCAGAGGAGGGATCAGGGGTCCAATAGACTCCTGATCTCTCCATAAAGAGGACCAGTCACTATCCCAGCGATCACAAGAGATATTGTCGCAAAAATGTCAGAGTGAGAAAAATAATTTCAGTGGAACTGGTAACCTGTAAAGCGTCACCTACAGATAATTTTGTGTCGTAGTTTGTCGCCATTTCACAGGCATGTGAAATTTTTACATGTTTGGTATTTTTTCGACACAACCTCATCTTTTATATTATACATTATATTGTGTTTTTGTGCACAAACATTCACTTAAAGTGATTGTAAACCCTCAAGGTTTTTCACCTTAATACATTAAGGTGAAAATCCTGTGCTGCAGCTTTTTCTTATCTGAGCCCAATCCAATCTAGCGATGTGCATGAGCCCAACGGCTCCAGCCGCTGTCTCTCTCCTCATTGGACATATTGATAGCAGCGAAATCCATTGGCTCCCGCAGCTGTCAATCAAACCCAGAAACATGGGGGGAGGAGGCTTTGTCAATAGACAAAGCAGTGGGACTCAGGAGTGAGGCCGCACAGGTGCTCCCAGGGTAAGCGGCTTTCCCTGGGGGTACCCAATGAAGAGGAGGGGCCTAGAGGGCCAGTGGGGGACCCCAGAAAAAGAGGGTGGTGCTGCTGTGTGTAAAACGATTGCACAGAGCAGGTAAGCATAGTCATTTGTTATTTTTTAAATAAAGAAAAAAAAAAATGTGGGTTTACAACCCCTTTAAGTATATTTTTTTCCTTAAAATTTGCATTTGATAAATGGCTGTGACAAAAAATAATTGCAACCACCACCATTTTATTCTCTAGGGTCTCAGCTTTGAAAATATATATCATGTTTGGGGGTTCTAAGTCACTTTTTTAGCCAAAAAAACAACACACTTGCTGCCTGCCCCCCATCATATGACGGCTTCCTAGAATGGCTGTGTCCTGTTGCTACGACTCGGTGCAACCCCGATCTGTGTAAAGAGCCGTGGCTCTTTAAACCATGTGATTGGCTGTGTCTAATCACAACCAGTCGCATGTAAATATGGAGATGCCGGTAATCGGCACTCCTCGCCTCACAGTGACAGAGTATGAGGAGAGGAGAGCCGATCAGCAGCATCACCTCACAGGGGACAGCTAGATATGTAATCAGGGCACTGATCATCAGTGCCCTGACTACAATTAAGTGCCCACCAGTGCAAGCAATGATCACCCACCACTGCCAGCAATCAGTACCAACCAGTGCCCACAATTGCCAATCTGTGCCCACAAGTGCCAGCAATCAGTGGCCATTAGTGATGCCAGTCAGTGCCCATAAATGCAGCATATTCATGCCACCTCATCATTGCCCATCAGCGCCGCCTCATCAGCGGAGAAAAATTACTGACAGAATGAAAAACTTTTTTTCTCTTCAAAATGTTTGGTCTTTTTTTTTTTTTTTTTTTTTTGGAAAAAACAACTCAGGAGTGATTAAATACCCCCAAAAGAAAGCTCTCTATTTGTGTGAAGAAAACGATAACAATTTCACGTGTTACAGTGTAGCATGACTGCGCAATTGTCATTTAAACTGTGACAGCTCTGAAAAATGGCCTGGGCAGGAAGGGGGTGTAAGTGGCCGGTATTGAGATGGTTAACATGTGAGAGAAATGTGAGAAGTGACCCAGAAGACAAGCGGTTAATTGTCTGTGTTTTAGAGATCACAGCAGACAGACAGGCCGGAGAGGTGAGGGAGAGGGCCCCGCGCACCGTCTCATGAATTGAGTATCCCATACATACAGAGGGGACTGTACTCATCCCTCCACCATACCTCAAATGAGGACTCCAGCTCGTCCACCAGCGTGCTGTTCCCGGGGTTCTTCGCCCCAGGCGGGGTGGACAGGAGCCCGGAGGCGCCCCCCGGCTGCATAGGAGGAGGGGGACCGGGCGGCTGACCAGAAAACATTCCGCTCAGGGAGGACGCCATGACAGCCAGAGGGAGGTACAAGCTTACTGCAGACACAACATCGCCCGGAAGTCACCCACCATCTTGGCTGAGGGCAAAACAAAGATAAACTATTATGCAGGAGCCATCTTTACTTTACTTCCCAAGTGGTGACATCATATAAAAGCGCCGAGCAGATTCGCGTTTAGAAGTGTATGTCATGTGACAGCGAGTCACGTGAGGTTCTAATAGACCATGTGACGTACAGGTTTGGGATCCATAGTATTATTGCTGTGTGATGGACTTCCTATTCCTATTCCCATTCTTGTTATCTGTGAAAAGGCTCTGTACACTAATCCTGTGAGATAGGAGGCAAAACAAGCAGAGCTGCTGCAGCAGAACAGGTATCTTAGATAAATTAACCCCTTACATGCTGAGTGGTCAGCAAGGCACATAGGCTGGATTAAAGCAGAGCTCCACCCAAAAGGGGAAGCTCTGCTTATTTGCTTCCCCCCTCTGCTGCTACATTTGGCACCTTTTTTTGGGGGGGGGGGGGAGTGGGTACCTGGTTTTGACAGGTACACACTCCCACTTCTGTATGACTTTGCCATTGAGCATCTACTTTTTCAGACTTTTTTCTTTCATATGTATTTGCGCATATTTACGTGCATATTCGCATATATGCGTTTGCAAATTTTCATGTGCCTTTTTGCGCAAATGCGTGAAACTTGATACTCGCTTTCTCGATCTGCACAATACATAAATTACCATTTGTGCGCATTTGCATGCATGAGGCCTAAATTATTGACCAAAAAAAGCATTTTTTTTCTATTTTTTTTTTCTGAAGAATGCACAGCGCTTATTTACACGCCTGTGTGCATAGGCACTTTACAACTAATCGGCCGTATTTTAGCTCAGTAAAAAAAAAAAAAAAAAAGCTGTACTGAGCTTTTTCAGCCTGGGTTCACACACATGCGAACGCAGACATTACATATGATTCGCACTGCACTGCTGTGCCGATCACATGCGATGTCTATGCAATGCGAATTCAGCCATACATTTGTATGGCTGAACTCGCATTGGATTCACACAAAAGAGGTGCATTCACATCATGCAATTCGACTCCTGTCCGAATTCACGGTTCGCACTGCGATCTGCGAACCGATCTGGGGTTGTCATTAACTTTGTATTGACACCTGCAGTGATTCGCAGAGGGCAGTGTGAATTGCCTGTGAATGAGATACAATGCGGGAACTGGCACTGGAATCGTGCTGATACCCGCATCGCATATGTGTGCTTAAGCTGCAGTGTGCGAGAGGCCTAAGAGGGGATACAATATATTACGGCATGTATTATCATTAGAGGAGATGTTGAGAGGGATAGAAAAAATATCACTGCCTGCATTATCATCCGAGCAGGAAGCAGGGAGACAAGCAAGCCGTTGGCAATTAACGGCTTAATCACCGGCCAACTTTACTATGTAACCTGGGAAAAGTGTGTGGGCCGCTCAGGCACGATAGGGAGGGGGTATGTGGACAGTGCATCTGCTGCTAGAGTGCTGACAGGAGATGGAGCCCGTCCTTGCTCCTGCAAAGGTTCAAGAAAGGACGGGTGACCGCTGGAAGTCGCACATCTATGATGTTCTGCTGCAATGAATGGACTCCGACCAGGCCACGCCCCCAACATGTTTCACTCTGCCCCCCCAAAGTCTGATGTCTTAAACATCCTATAAAAAACAAAATGATGTCCCTAGCATCTGGTATCAGAACCACTTCTCACTTTAGGCTCTGGCCCCTACTATATACACTACCAAAAAGTGGTAGTTCCAATTTTTTTTTGTCTCACGATATTACCTAACTTTGATATTATCAAAGGTCAAAATTTCAGTATAAAACACATTAAGGTGAATTTTAGGGCAAGCAAATGCAATAAATTATCCACGCTTTTGGGAAAATATAAAAGACGAGGTTGCACAGAGTAAATGCCCAAGCTCTTCTCCTTCCCCTCCACCCCGCCGGCACCCGCCATGTCGGCTCCAGGCCAGCAGATGGGCAAGCAGAGCCCGGAATACATGACAGGGGTTGCGCCGGTACTGGTGGCAGTAACAGGCCATCCATGGGAGGTGCAGGGGCGCCGCCCCCAAAGCTAGTTATTAAAAAAAAAAAAGTGGCCCTTTAAGTGTGTAAGGGGCGCCGGACACACAGCTGTCTATGGAAAACGTGACGTCCTTGCAATAATGTGATTGTGGCTGACATGCTTCATTTGCTTTCTTTAGGGAGTCCTTGGGGCGCAAAGCAATGCGACCCCAAACACTCCACCACTCTAGAATAATTCTGCCTGTGGGGATTGTGAGTGGCGCGGCCCTTAATACGTGGGCAGTGCCTTTCGCAGAGCTGCGCCATCACATCCTGGCACTGGATGGAATGCAAGGCCTGAGCGGTGCCTCCTCTCCAGGTATCGGCCGGACCAGTAAGCACTGGCAGCAGCAACGATATGAGAAGATGTGGTGGGGTAGCCTGTGGTGCACTGCAAACTGAGTGGGCACTCACTGCTGAAACAACTGCTGGCTGCTGCTAGACACAGGAAGGGAAGAGTGGTTGCTTGGACAAGTTGGGCTTAGTTCATGGATATGTCTGACTGTGTTAGCTGGTGGTGGACTTCAGACTGGGCACCAGGAGCGGCCAGTCACGCTGTCCCTGACTGACTCAGTCCCTGTGTGTTGCTGCTGGCTGCGCTGCATCACTGGGAACCCCTCATAATGGCATAGCAGGGGTCCAGGTCTGGGAACTCAGCATAGCGATGATGGGAACCCCTCATATTAGCACAGCAGGTGTACAGACCTGGGAACTCAGCACAGGGATGTGGGAACCCCTCATAATGGCACAGCAGGTGTACAGACCCAGGAACTCAGCAAAGGGATGGTGGGAATCCCTCGTAATGGGCACAGCAGCCAGCAGGTGTATAGACATGGGGACACCTGATGTAAAGGGGGACTCTCATGGGGACATCTTATGTAAAAGGGGACTCTGATGGGAACGCCTGATTTAAATGAGGACTCTGATGGGGATACCTGATGTAAAGGGGGATTCTGATGGGGACACCTTATGTAAAGGGGCACTCTGATGGGGACGCCTGATGTAAAGGGGGACTCTGATGGGGACGCCTGATGTAAAGGGGGACTCTGATGGGGACGCCTGATGTAAAGGGGGACTCTGATGGGGACGCCTGATGTAAAGGGGGACTCTGATGGGGACGCCTGATGTAAAGGGGGACTCTGATGGGGACGCCTGATGTAAAGGGGCACTCTGATGGGGACGCCTGATGTAAAGGGGCACTCTGATGGGGACGCCTGATGTAAAGGGGCACTCTGATGGGGACGCCTGATGTAAAGGGGCACTCTGATGGGGACGCCTGATGTAAAGGGGCACTCTGATGGGGACGCCTGATGTAAAGGGGCACTCTGATGGGGACGCCTGATGTAAAGGGGCACTCTGATGGGGACGCCTGATGTAAAGGGGCACTCTGATGGGGACGCCTGATGTAAAGGGGGACTCTGATGGCAACGCCTGATCTAAAGAGGGACTCTTATGGGGACATCTGATGTATAGGGGGACTCTGATGGGGACACCTGTTGTAAAGGGAGAGTGGTTTTATTTTACTTGAAATGTGGATGTGATTGGACTACTGTGATGGGCACAGTGAGGCTGCAATTGATGGGCACCGTTTTATCTAGCAGTAATGATACATAATCACCTGCTAAATGGCTATTTACAGTCCTGCATTACTAACAGTTTAATTTTTCAGTTTGTTTGCGCCCTCCAAAAAATTTTGAGCACCAGCCGCCACTGACTGGGGATGTGTATGAAAGCTATCAGGGGGCTGTGCGAATGCTTCTACCTGACAGGCAGGAGTCTGTCTGTCAGTTTTACACACAATTCCAGTGGCTGCAGCCACTGGCTTGTGTGTAAAACCCCCCCCCCGCTGCCAGGTCAGGTCCGTAAGGCGTATGGACCTGGCAGCGAAAGGATTAATGAGGCATACGCCAAGGCCAGGAGACAAATGGTTAAATAAAATACAAAAATTTAAAGGACAATTAACTCTTTCATAACTAAGCCTATTTTTGACATTTGGTGTTTACAAGTTAAAATCCGTATTTTTTTGCTAGAGAATTACTTAGAGCCCCCAAACATGGATGTGTATTCTAGCAAAAAGTAAAATATATATATATATGTATATATGTATGTATGTATGTGTGTGTATATGTATGTATATATATATATATATATATATATATATATATATATATATATATATATATATATAATTTTGTTTTTTTTGCAGAGAATCTAGGGAATAAAATGGGGATTGTTGCAATATTTTATATAACATGGTATTTGTGCAGCAGTGTTTTAAACGCAACTTTTTGGGAAAAGGACACTTTCATGAATTAAAAAAAAAAAAAACGTGAAGTTAGCCCAATTTTTTTGTATAATGTGAAAGATGATGTTACGCCGAGTAAATAGATACCAAACATGTCATGCTTTATAATTGCATGCACTCGTGGAATGGCGACAAACTACGGTACCTAAAAATCTCCATAGGCGACGCTTTAAATTTTTTTTACGGTTACCAGGTTAGAGTTACAGAGGAGGTCTAGTGCTAGAATTATTGCTCTCGCTCTGACGATGTGCGATTTGAACAACGTTTACATATGCGGGCGCGACTCTCGTATGCGTTTTCTTTGCCGCGTGGGGCGCTTTAAAAAAATGTTTTTTTTCCTATTTATTTTATTTAGTTTTATATTTATAAATTGTGTTTAAAAAAAAAAAAAAATAATTTTTGATCACTTTTATTGCTGTCACAAGGAATGTAAACATCCCTTGTGACAGTAATAGGTGGTGACAGGTACTCTTTATGGAGGGATCGGGGGTCTAAAAGACCCCCGGTCCCCCCTTTGCACTTTAAAGTATTCAGATCGTCGTTTTTGTGATTCTGAATACTGTATATATTTTTTAAACCGGCGCCATTGGCAGCTGAGTAAACGGGAAGTGACGTCATGATGTCGCTTCCGTGTTTAGAATTAGGAGGCTCGAACGAAGCCGCTTACGGCTTTGTTCCAGACTGTCACTAGCCGCCGGAGGCGGCGGATTGGTGATTGGGCCTCCCGGTGGATCGAGAGGCCCGGTAAGAGCGTCGGGAGGTGGGGCGTCCCCTCCCGCTCCTCCGGTATAACAGCCGAGCGGCTTTTAGCCACATCGGTTGTTCTACCTGGAAAGCCGATCGCCGGCTCTAAAAAAACAGTACCGGGATGATGCCTTCAGCTGCTGGCATCATCCCGGTATAACCCCCGGAAGCCGAGGCTGCACATCTGCGTACGCTCGGCGGGAAGGGGTTAAACTATTTTAAACCCTTGCTTCCCTTATAGAGTGCCTTGAAAAAGTATTCATACCCTTGAAATTTTCCACATTTTGTCATGTTACAACCAAAAACATGAATGTATTTTATTGGGATGTAATAGACCAACACAAAGTGGCACATAATTGTGAAGTGAAAGGAAAATGGTTGTCAAATTTTTTTACAAATAAATATGTGAAAAGTGTGGTGTGCATTTGTGTTCAGCCCCCTGAGTCAATACTTTGTAGAACCGCCTTGCACTGACCTTTCAGGTCAGGTTCATAAGATGTACAGACCTGGCAGCGAAAGGGTAGTGAGGCATATGCCAAGGCCAGGAGTCAAATAGTTAAATAAAATACTAAAATTTAAAGGACAATTAAACTTTGTTTTAAACCCCTGCTTCCCTTATACTGTATATATCCAAAATGCCTGCTACAACTGGTCAGACACTTGGGAAACATCAAGTCCTTTGCTGAGACATTAACCTCTTCATGACAGAGCTTTTTTCAGGTTGCTTACTCATAAACAGACGCACTATACTTCAATATATATATATATATATATATATATATATATATATATATAATTATTATTATTATTATTATTATACAGGATTTATATAGCGCCGACAGTTTACGCAGCGCTTTACAACATTAGGGCAGACAGTACAAGTACAATACAATTCAATATAGGAGGAATCAGAGGGCCCTGCTCGTTAGAGCTTACAATCTAAGAGGGCGGGTCAAGTTATACAAAGGGTAATAGATGTGGGGGATGAGCTAATTGAGAAAATAGTGCAGTTGTTAGATGGAGGCAGGATAGGCTTCTCTGAAGAGGAAAGTTTTCAGGGATCGCCTAAAAGTGGATAAAGTTGGAGACAGTCTAACAGATTGGGATAGGGAATTCCAGAGGATGGGCGAGGCTCGGGAGAAGTCCTGGAGGCGGATATGGGAGGAGGTGATGAGGGAGCTAGAGAGCAGGAGGTCTTGGGAGGAATGGAGATGGCGATTAGGTTGGTATTTTGAGACTAGGTTAGTGATGTAGCTGGGGGCAGAGTTGTGGATGGCTTTGTAACTTATTGTTAGTATTTTGAATTTAATTTGTTGGGCGAGTGGTAGCCAATGGAGGGATTGGCAGGGATATGGATATATATATATATATATATATATATATATATATATATATATATATATATATATATATATATATATATATCTTCACAGGCTATATGCTGTCATAACAAACATCTGTAGGCAGGCTACCTACAGTATACTGCACTAGCAAGGTAATTGGCTCGCCCAGGCTGGGGAAGGGTTAACTTTTAGTTCCTCAGTACCCACGCTTTTGGTCTTGAGCCAGCCTTCCACCCCGTGTGATACATAGTGCCAAAACTTACATTTTTTTGAATGAGGTCCCGTCTGGTCCTGGACATTGATTAGACTGCACATGCGTGAAAGAATTGAACAGAAGGAGGGAACTAATGCGCAAAACCAAAGTGAGCTGAAGCAATTATAAATAAAGAGATCAAAGAAGTCGCCAAACATAAAAAGGTTCCCACACAGAAAAAAACAATATGATTATAAAAGATATGTGGCGCTAACTAAAGTGCATGAAAAGATCATAAATAATGTGATGAAACATAAAAATAATGATAATTCTTCGGTGTAACATCAATACACTAACAAAATCAAAGTGATAAAAGAATCCAATAAGAGTGCATAAGTCCAATAATACTCTAAAAGTGCATAAAGATGAAAAAAAATCACAAAAAGCAAAAAAATTGGAAAAAAATTGCATAAAGTGAAAAAAATTGCATATAAGGAAAAAAATTGCATAACGTGCAAAATAGTGAAAAACGCTATAAAAATAGACAAAAGTGCATAATCCAACAAGTGCAATAAGATTCCAACGTGGGTGAAGTAAATCTTCATATAACAGTTTGTGCAAAGAACAAAAAGTGCATGTGCAGAAAATGTTCGGTTTCAGATTCCTCCAATTAGCAGCAATCCGTGGTGCGCCACACGTTTCCCCCAGCCTCTCACCTCTAGTAAAGACCCCTAAGGGTCAAGTTGGGCCTGCAGTCTGGAGCAGATGAGAACCAGCGGTCGATCGATCCCCTCCAATCGTCACAGCACTTGGCGGGTCTCTGATGGAAGGCTTCAAGCTCGGCAGGTAGGGTGGAGGCATGCAATAAAAAGGAGTATCCCCATTGTGTAGTATTCAACACAGTTTTAATAACCACAACGTAGTAACCTACATTTACAATCAGGATAAACAGCACAGAGCACAGTACTTCCGGTCTTGGCCGCGACCGGAAGTGACGACACCTGACTCCTCCCTGACGCGTTGCGTCACTGCTCACGTGACTTTGTCAAAGGGTGATGGAGTCAGGTGTCTATTTATATGGTTCGTTCCATTAGCAGAGCAGATGAATAGGTAATTAGTCTATCCTCACTAAAGTGAATAGTAGCAATATCTCAACAGAATCTGGATAATTGTAATGGATAAACCTTCTAGTAAAAAGTCTAATTAAAAAAAAGATAAAATAAAGAAGATAAAAATTATAAAAAAGCTTATGTAAAACCCCCATAGGACATCGCCATCTGGTGGTAGTCGGTCAGTAAGACCTAAAAAACACTAGCACACAGATGACATCTAGTGGTAAAAAGGTATAAACTCATTCCTAAAAACACAATACATAAAATGGACTCCTTAATCTACTTCACATATACTGCCATCTTGTGGATAACTAACAATTGGCATAAATGAATTTCATAATGTAAGCTGGTTACTCCGATATGTGAAGCAAAGAAGAAATTAAAACATACCTAGAGGATGGTAGATGTGAATATATGAATCTTTTGAGCCCTAGCAATAGTCGCAAAAAAATCAATAGGGGAAAAAAGACAGCAAGAGGGAGAGAATAATAAAGTGTAGATGGCGTACGAATAGTTTAGAAATAAAACGGTTGAGATCGAATTCAATGTTATGTCCCAAAGGTGTTAAAGTCCGTAATTCGTGTATTCATCTCAACTCTAACTGACTAATTTTGATTACCTTATTGATCCTCTCCAGTGGGGTTTATATTTTTCAATGCCACATACCAATAGGGATGAGGGATCTTTATTATGGAATTCTGCGTAATGTCTTGACAGACTATGTTTTACGAAGCCCATTTTGATATTTTGGACATGCTCCCTCAGGCTTTTCCAGAGTTCCCTTTTCGTTCTACCAATATATTGAATCCGGCACGGACATTCTAATAAATAAACCACCCCCTCAGTCCGACATGATATGAAGTCCTCTATTGGATACTCTTTTGTTGTCACTGTAGAGGTAAAACTGGATTTCTTTTTCTTACTTTCTTTGGTATGATGGACAGTGTAACATTTTTTGCAGGGGTAATATCCTTTCCCTTCAAAGAAGGAGAAGTTCTTCTTAGTTGGAGGCCTTCAAGATCATTTTTTTTGAAAACTTTTGAAATATTTCCATCCTTCCCCGGAGGGGGGTTAAAAAGAGATTTATTGCGAAGATTACTAAATAATATGCCATTAGTATCGGGAACATTTTTTCCCCTAGATCTCCTGGATTGCTTAACATATATTTCTTTATATGCAAGCTTCTAGTAAATTTATTAATATCCACATATGTGTTGAATTTGTTAAGGTTCTTTCTAGGAGCGAACTTTAATCCTTTATCCAACACTTTGATTTCCACTTTTGTCAATTCCACTCCACTGATGTTTATGATCCCCTCCCCTACTATTCTCTTTTTCGTTCGTTTTTTGACCCCTGCTCGGCATCTCTTCTTGTTTTTCGTTTCTTCCTGTTCTTTTCTCTATAGATCTGCTTGGAGTTCTTCTCTCTCTCGATCCCTCTGTGGTTCTAGATTCTGCTCTTCCCCTCTTTTCGTGTTTCTTTCCAATTTGGGATCTGGGGTGCGTCTGATATTCCTCCGGGGGTCCCGTTCTTTTCAACACATATGTGGATATTAATAAATTTACCAGAAGCTTGCATACAAAGAAAAATATGTTGAGCAATCCAGGAGATGGTAGGGGAAAAAATATTTCTGATACTAATGGCATATTATTAAGTAATATTCGCAATAAATCATTTTTTAACCGCCCTCCGGGGAAGGATGGAAATATTGAAGATACCTGAGGGACGCCAAGCATCTCATTCAATTATTGAATGATGTTACCCCGACCGAAGAGCCTATTTATATGGCAACAGTTGACATTGCGTCACTCTATACAATTATTAATCATGAGGAGGCTATCCAAGCAACAAAGTGGGCTCTGAGAGGCCTGAGTGACTTAAAATGTGTACAACAGAGGTTTATTTTGGATTGTTTGAGATACAGTCTAAATTCTAATTATTTTTGGTATGAGAAATCTTTTTTTAAACAGGTATGTGGCATTGCAATGGGCGCAAAATATGCGCCAAGTGTAGCTAACCTGTACATGTCAGAATGGGAGGAAGAGGCATTATACAAAAAATTTCCACCACAGCTTATATTATTCAAACGATATATAGATGATATCATTATTGTTTGGGGTGGAGACAAAGAAAGTCTTATTGACTTCTTGTTTGGCCTAAACAATAATGATAAAAATATAAAGCTGACCTGGGAGATAGGTCCAGGAAATAGATCTCCTTATCGATCAAGAAAGAAGAAGGAAAATTTATCACCCAGACCTATTTCACATCCGTGGACAGAACTGGCTACTTGCCTTTGGATAGCTGTTACTATGTACCATGGTTGGATAACATACCAAAGGGCCAATTTATTAGATTAAGACGAAATTGTACAACAAAGGAAATGTTTATTAAACAGGCGGAAGTAATTGGAGAGAGATTACAAAAAGGATTGCAAAAAGGCTACTGTCCGGAAGTTTTTAATGAAAGAATAAGAGATGTGGCGGTGTTGGATAGAGAGAAGCTGATACAAGACACAGTCAAAAATACAGAAAATAATAACACTCTATCCCTTGTTATGGATTTGAATGTCCAACATAAACAAATCGAAAGAATTGTTAGAAAATATTGGAATATTATCAAGGCGGATCTCCATCTTGGTGTTATTCTTCCCGAGAACCCAGATTCACTTACCGGAGGGCTCCGACCCTCAGAGACCACCTAGCAAGAAATGTGCTTGATCCTCCCACTAAGACCCCTTTCACACTGGGGCGGTTTGCAGGCGGTATTGCGCTAAAAATACCGCCTGCAAACCGCCCCTAAACAGCCTCCGCTGTTTGTTCAGTGTGAAAGCCCGAGGGCTTTCACACTGAAGCCGCGCACTGGCAGGACGGTGAAAAAAGTCCTGCAAAGCGCTTCTTTGGAGCGGTGAAGGAGCGGTGTATTCACCGCTCCTAAACCGCTCCTGCCCATCAATGGGACAGCGCGGCTATACCGCGGCAATACCGCGGCTATAGCCGCGCTGTACAAGTGATTTTAACCCTTTTTCGGCCGCCAGCGGGGGTTAAAACCGCACCGCTAGCGGCCGAATACAGCTGCAAGAACGACGGTACAGCAGCGCTAAAAATAGCGCTGTTGTACCGCCGACGCCCCCACCGCCCCAGTGTGAAAGGGGCCTTAGAAGAACTTCTCCTTCTTTGAAGGGACAGGATATTACCCCTGCAAAAAATGTTACACTGTCTGTCATACCAAAGAAAGTAAGAAAAAGAAATCCAGTTTTACCTCTACAGTGACGACAAAAGAGTATCCAATAGGGGACTTCATATCATGTCATGAGAGGGTGGTTTATTAGAATGCCCTTGCCGGATTCAATATATTGGTAGAACGAAAAGGGAACTCTGGAAAAGACTGAGGGAGCATGTCCAAAATATTAAAAAGGGCTTCGTAAAACATAGTCTGTCAAGACATTACGCAGAATTCCATAAAAAAGATCCCTCATCCCTATTGGTATGTGGCATTGAAAAATATAAACCCCACTGGAGAGGAGACAATAAGGTGATCAAAATTTGGCAGAGTTGAGCTGAATACACGAATTACGGACTTTAACACCTTTGGGACATAAAGTTGAATTCGCTCTCAATTGTTTTATTTCTAACTATTAGTACGCCATCTACACTTTATTATTCTCTCCCTCTTGCTGTCTTTTTTCCCCTATTAATTTTTTTGCGACTATTGCTAGGGTTTAAAAGATTCATATATTCACATCTACCATCCTCTATGTATGTTTTAATCTCTTCTTTGCTTCACATATCGGAGTAACCAGCCTACATTATGAAATTCATTTATGCCAATTGTTAGTTATCCACAAGATGGCAGTATATGTGAAGTAGATTAAGGAGTCCATTTTATGTATTGCAAAATATATCAAGACTAACCAGCACAGGAGCAGTGGGTCCTCCTCCAGTCTACTCAGGAGCGTGGAGATCGGGAAGTTCCTCCCTGCATCTTTCCCTGGTTGGATTCTTCGTTAACCTTACCGCTTAGTCGGTGAAAGCCTGTATGACTCACCGCCCATGGCCAGCGAGTCCATCCTTTCCAGTAAGGGCATTTCATTTATATCGTTGCTAGCTGAAAGTTTGGGTTTATAAGAAGATACACCCTAGTTTTTGACACGTATGTGGTGGTGCAAGATATGAATACGAGTTTTTGAACTCCTTCCATTTCAAAAGAACTGTTAATCTTCAGAGACTGTTTAGTCCTTATATCTATTACAGTTATTTGTTGAACAAATTGCACTTGTTTTGATTTACTATTATTCCACTGTTGATTGATTTCACATTTTTTAAGGGGTCTCCAATGAGACATACTTACACTACTCACAGATACTTACCTATATACCAAATATGGTAACACTCATGTTTATAATTTAGTGCGCTTTATAAAGGTGGTTTGTTCATTTATAAACCCCTCTGTCATCACTCTTATCTTTATTATAGCGCTACACTTTTTGTTTCCCATTATCATATACAATTAGTTAGAGGTCGACCGATATATCGGCCGATATTTGATGTTTTTTACTTAATCGGCATCGGCCGATTGTGCTGATAAAAAAGGCCGATATCAGCGGACTTGCAAATGACTTCTGTAATAGAAGTCAATACAAGTTGCCTGAAAACTTCTGTGAAGAGACTTCTCCCCTCTCTGGGCAGCCTGCCAAATCAGATAAAAAGAACCTGATGGATACAATGTTTACACTTATGAATGAACTGAGCTCTGTGTGTAGAAGCTCTCAGTTTAACCATTTAAAGACTAAATCTTTTCTGACATTTAGTTGCTTACAAGTAAAAATCCTGTATTTTCTGCTAGAAAATCACTTAGAACACCCAAACATTATATATATATATATATATATATAATTTTTAGCATAGACCCTATGGAATAAAATAGCAGTTGTTGCAATATTTTATGTCACACGGTATTTGCGCAGCGGTCTTTCAAACGCAATATTTTTTTGAAAAAATACACTAATAAATTTTTAAAAAAACTAAGCAGTAAAGCACCTACATGGTTAACAGAGGACGGAATTAAAATTAGACTTGAGAAACTTAACATTAATAAATCACCGGGACCAGATGGCTTGCATCCGAGGGTACTTAGGGAACTCAGTCAGGTGATTGCCAGACCGTTGTTCCTAATTTTTACAGACAGTCTATTGACTGGAATGGTACCAGCTGATTGGAGAAAAGCCAATGTAGCACCAATATTTAAAAAGGGCCCAAAAAACATCCCTGGGAATTACAGACCAGTTAGCCTAACATCAATAGTATGTAAACTCTTGGAGGGGATGATACAAGATTTTAGTAATAAGAATGATATCATTAGCAGTAATCAGCATGGATTCATGAAGAATCGTTCTTGCCAAACCAATCTATTAACCTTCTATGAGGAGGTGAGTTGCCATCTAGATAAAGGAAGGCCCGTAGTCGTGGTGTATCTGGATTTTGCAAAAGCATTTGACACAGTTCCCCATAAACGTTTACTGTACAAAATAAGGTGCGTTGGCATGGACCATAGGGTGAGTACATGGATTGAAAACTGGCTACAAGGGCGTGTTCAGAGGGTGGTGATAAATGGGGAGTACTCAGAATGGTCAGGGGTGGGTAGTGGGGTCCCCCAGGGTTCTGTGCTGGGACCAATCCTATTTAATTTGTTCATAAACGACCTGGAGGATGGGATCAAGAGTTCAATCTCTGTATTTGCAGACGATACTAAGCTAAGCAGGGCAATAACTTCTCTGCAGGATGTGGAAATCTTGCAAAAAGACCTGAACAAATTAATGGGGTGGGCGACTACATGGCAAATGAGGTTCAATGTAGAAAAATGTAAAATAATGCATTTGGGTGGCAAAAATATGAATGCAATCTATACACTGGGGGGAGAACCTCTGGGGGAATCTAGGATGGAAAAGGACTTGGGGGTCCTAGTGGATGATAGGCTCAGCAATGGCATGCAATGCCAAGCTGCTGCTAATAAAGCAAACAGAATATTGGCATGCATTAAAAGGGGGATCAACTGCAGAGATAAAACGATAATTCTCCCGCTCTACAAGACTCTGGTCTGGCCGCACCTGGAGTATGCTGTCCAGTTCTGGGCACCAGTCCTCAGGAGGGACGTACTGGAAATGGAGCGAGTACAAAGAAGGGCAACAAAGCTAATAAAGGGTCTGGAGGATCTTAGTTATGAGGAAAGGTTGCGAGCACTGAACTTATTCTCTCTGGAGAAGAGACGCTTGAGAGGGGATATGATTTCAATTTACAAATACTGTACTGGTGACCCCACAATAGGGATAAAACTTTTTCGCAGAAGAGAGTTTAATAAGACTCGTGGCCACTCATTACAATTAGAAGAAAAGAGGTTTAACCTTAAACTACGTAGAGGGTTCTTTACTGTAAGAGCGGCAAGGATGTGGAATTCCCTTCCACAGGCGGTGGTCTCAGCGGGGAGCATTGATAGCTTCAAGAAACTATTAGATAATCACCTGAATGACCGCAATATACAGGGATATGTAATGTAATACTGACACATAATCACACACATAGGTTGGACTTGATGGACTTGTGTCTTTTTTCAACCTCACCTACTATGTAACTATGTAACTAAGTTAGCCCATTTTTTTTATCAAAAAGTTTTGATTACCTGTTTTTGTGTATTTAATATTTAAGATATAGGTTTTTTTTTTTTTTTTTTTTTTTAATCTAAATTCTACATACAAGTAAACTGATTGGAGGTTTGTTTTGTTTAATAAATGTTTAAATGTAAAAAATTTTCTGTATCATTTAAGGTTGCTTTCACACTGGAGCAGGCATGCGTTGACGGTAAAATGCTGCTAGTTTTAGCGGCGCTTTACCGTCATTTTAGCGGCGCTATTCGGCTGCTAGCAGGGCGCTTATAACCCAGCTAGCAGCCGAAGAAGGGGTTAAATGCGCTGCTGCCGAAACGCTTTGCAGGCGCTTCGGCAGAGGTGCGCATTCATTTCAATGGGCAGGAGTGGTGGAGGAGCGGTATACATCGCTCCAAAGATGCCGCTTGCAGGACTTTTTTTTTTTAACATCCTGCCAGCGCATTGCCTCAGTGTGAAAGCGCTCGGGCTTTCACACTGAGACTGCAGGGGAGCCGTTTTACAGGCGCTATTTTTAGCCCAAAAGCGCCTGAAAAACGCCCCAGTGTGAAAGGGGTCTAACTGTTAGATTTTATGAGGTGAAGGGAAAAAAAAAAAAAATCGGCCTAATATATCGGCCCAAAAAAATCGGCATCACATATCGGCCATTGGCCACCGATTTTTCTAAATATCGGCATCGGCCAGAGAAAAACCCATATCGGTCGACCTCTACAATTAGTCTTATTGTTAGTGTTGGCTGCTGTCTTCATCTGAGTTGGCGCAGCAGTTCCCCTTTATTTGATTACAAATCCCATCATGCCTCTGCCTCTAGGAGTCATGCCTGTGATTGTCAGGGTCCTGCAATGTCTCATGGCACTTGTAGTTTCAAAACAGCTGGAGGGCCGAGGTTGCCTACCCATGCTCAAAGCAATGGTCTTATATACTACATAATTGAACTTCATTGTTAATATATGTTTTTCAATATATTTTTATGGAGGTAGTGATATTTTGTCTATTTTCTTCAGGTATGGCAATACACATCTGGGCCAAACAAATATATCAAAATTATACATCTTGGTGATCATTCTGTCCATTATCCAATCCCACATGGAAATGCAAAATCCAACCGTTCTTTTATACCATCCACCCCATCACTATTAACAGAATGCAGAAAACAGTACTCCAATGTTCCAAGAAATGAAGGAGGAGATAATTGAAGAGCAGCAGCAACTTGCCCAAGAAATTTAAAACAAGTACAAATTATCCACTATTCAGAAAGTATCAGACAACAAATTGGTAAAGACGAAATATACAGTACACTACAGCTATCAGAACAAATAGATTTTGTAAGGCATGTCACTATTTATCCTGACCTTGTGGTGTTTGCTTGGTCAAAAGAGTTATTGGATTTGGGAAAAGATTTGACAAAAACTGCCTTACAAGACTCCAAAACAGAATAAATGTTTGCCTACGATACCACCTTTAATCTCTGTGATTTCTACATGTCAACTTTTGTCATGAGAAATACAATTCTGGAAATTAACCCAATTTTTCCAGTAGCATTTATGAATTATGAAAGAAAATTTCAAAAATACCATGAACTGTTCATTGTATGCCTGTGGACGGTGTATCCCATGCAAGCATTCTAAAGGAAACATCAAAAAGGAAAAAGTTCTTAGCATCAGCCACCAATAGAGAATATGACATCAAGCAAATGATTATTTGTGATACTGTTGGGGTTGTCTATATGTTGGAGTGCGACTGCGGGCTCCAATATATTGGCAGAACCTCCAGACCCCTGCACGTTAAGTTGGCGGAACACGTTAATAATATTAAAAAGGGTCTCAAGACCCACAACGTATCTAAACATTTTAAATTATTCCACCAACAGAACCCCAAGAGTGTAAAATTTTGGGGTATTGAGAGGGTCACTAAACATTGGAGAGGGGGTAATTTTATACGACAGTTGAGCAAAAGGGAATCTTATTGGATACATGAAACCCGTGTTCTTTGCCCTGATGGATTAAATGTTGATTTTGATATTAATTGTTTTATCACTGATCGTTGATTTTTTTATTATGGTGTGTTGTTGATGCAATAGATGGTCGCGGATGACTTTTTTCCTCATATATATATATTTTATATACATTTTACTTTCTATTAATTTATAATATGTAGACATATATTTTTATATTTTTTGGTAATATTTATGTGCCCTTGGATATTTTCCTCTGGTTATGCACTTACCAGCAGTCCTTTTGCCACTACGGTGGTTTTGTTAATGTCATGTTAGTTTTTAATTCATACCATTACATTTTTACCTGTTTCCGTTGGTCTGTTTGTTATGAGTGGGGACGCTTCCAGGATTTTATCCCTGCATAGTGATCTCCGCCCTTTCTCTTACGTGGCTTGATGAGAGTCGCCATGGTAACATTACTAGTATAAGACGCGAGTGCTCACGTTGCTTCCGTATCCGCTGATGAAGTCCCCGCCCATTGGGACGCAACGCGTTCGGAAGAAGGAAGCGTCGTGACGTCACCCACGGCCATCACGCATCTCTTTTCCCAAACACGCTATATGCTTCAATATCTGGCACTGAATAAGTGCCTTGTTTGTAAGTGCTACATTGGTTATTTTATTTAATAAATTGTACTTTATGGAGAGCACTATGTTGTACTCTTTCTGTTTCATATAAACTGTACAATGCTGGGAGAGCATCATATGCTGCCATATGCTTGCCCTTGTCCTGCTGTTTGACTGATCTGGATCTGCCGTGCACCATCCTCATATGACCCGTAAGGGAAAGCACTTCTGACCCCTCTATAATCAAAGGGTCCCTGCCATAAGGTGAGAGGCCATCCTTTACATTGGTGGAAGGATCACAGAAAGTCACTGAGATGTCAGCATGAAGTCACATCACATATGAATGTTCGGATTGATTGAATTCTTTATGGACTTTCATTGTTGCTTTCATTTGAGTGCTGCACCACCTGTTTTTTATTTTTTCATTGGAGAACTTGCTTACATCTAAAGGACATTTAAAATATTCCATTTGTGACTGACCGTGAAAAAGGAATTCTTAATGCTGTAAAGAAAGTGGCACCATCTATTTCCATGGTTTTATGTGAAAATCACATTTTGAAAGATGTAGAGCAGGGATTTTAACCGGTTCAATACAGGGCATTTTCACCCCCTTTCATTCCCAGACCAATTTTTAGTTTTCAGCACTGTCGCACTTTAAACGACAATTACGACGTTGTACCCAAACAAAATTGACGTCCTTTTTTCCCCACAAATAGAGCTTTCTTGGGCTTGGGTCTGAATTGTTTGGCGGCACTGTAACAAAGTCCCGCCTCCTAGACCAGCTCCTGTGATAGTTTGAAAGTTTGCATGCGGCCCCCATGGGATATGAAAACTTGTCCAGTGGCCCTCAGGTGGTTTGCGTTTGAGACCCCTAATGTAGAGTCTTTGGTAAAATCTGCTGGAGGAAAAAAAGATGATATAAAAAGGTATTGAAGGATCATGTGGAACAGCTTAAAAATTCTGAAAGTTTTAGAATAGAAGAACAAATATGAAGAGTTCAGAATATTGTGGTCATACTAATTTTCTGAATATTTTGAAAATAATTAGCATGAACACATTCAAATTTTAAAGCAGGTTCTATACAAAGAAGTTGTAAATACTGAAAAATTCTACAGAGTGGAAAGAATTTGTCTTTGGACAGCCTTCTACTGTGTTCACTCCATTTACAGCTGTTTTACCATTATGAATTCCAAAGGGCTTCCTATAGCCTTGGGATATTTACATTGAAAACCAACATTTAAGAAGTTGCAGAAAACCCCGAATGAGTACACACACTTCCCATTATACCAGAAAATTGTTGAGAAGGTGAAATCAGAAAATCCCATAATAGTTTGTAGCCCTAAAAAAAGTATCTGTTGACAGAATGACAAGGACAGCAATTTCAAATATGTGCATTGAAAACAATTTGTTTTTTCTAAATGGACAACTGCAGGCGTTTGTTGTTAAAAGTCTATTTAAAATTAGATACATTCAGTGTGCTTGTCACCAAAGCCAACATGTTCCTGCAGAAGCCCTGGATTTCGTGATCATTTAATTGCAATCCAAAAGTCATCTGGATTATTCATCCCAGATAACTTTACCTACAATCTTTCTTCTCTGAGGAAACGAGCACGTCGGAAGGAAAATCAGGACGTAAAAAGGCTAGAAAACAAGATTATGACAAACTAAGGCAGCACCAGACACCCAGATGGCAAGTCATGCAAACTCATCACAACCAAAATGACAACAAAAAATTCACAGAGGAGAATACAGAAGTTGAATCCTGCAAATGCGCAACAGTCATACAAATGGAGGAGAATGCTGAGGTACGGTATGCCATCTCACCACAAGAAAATGGTGACCAAACCTTTTATGCAAAAGCCCCACAGTTACACAGTTCAATTTAAGAAAATCTTTAATTTAAGAAAATCTTTCATTAAGCCTGAGGTCTCTTTCCCTGCCAACCTTCTAATACATCGATGGCAAAATGGCTTGGTTGGGATTTAGACAATCTTTCCCCACAATTACCGCACTTCTTAGTGGAGCTAGTGCTAGGGAATGTAGAGGGTGGTTTGTCAGAGACCTCCTGAGCTCCACTTGGGGAATCTACAAAAAAAGAGGAAACAATCATAGGTCACTCTTCTTGCCCCCCTAACATGGCTGCAGGCCCCTTCCCCAAAGGTGAGAGCATGGGGGCTTTTCCAGGAACAAATAGAGGCTAACTTGTTGTCACTGCCCATAGTAGGTAAGAAAAGATCTTACCGGGTCCTGGCTTGCTCTTGCCTGCAGCCATCTGTGCTGCCTTTCCATCCTCCTCCATGGAGGTGGGATTTGGCAGACTTTTTCTCCTTGCAGCTCGCTGAGTCCTGTAGGAACAGGAATCTCTCAGCCTCCACAGTTGCGCGGGTCCGGCGTCGCCTCCACACTTATCCTCACTTCCTGGGTCGCGTTGGGCATGATCTGCCCCTTTCCTGTCCTGTCCAGACCAGAAGTTCTGGTTTCAGATCAAGGTTTGGTGTGCGCTAGGTACTCCCCTGGTTTCTTACATACTCTGAACTCCGGCAAAATGGCACCCGCTGCACACAGGGAAAGACAGGAGGAGAGCTGAGTGGCAGGGGATCTTAGCTACACCCGGACCGCCTGCACAAAACCATTGATGACCTTTTGAGAAGCTCTAAGGTGGCAGGTTAGTGTGGCCCTCACCAGCATTCCTAAACCTGGCTCACAGGGGTACCACCCGACAGTCTTCTGGTCAGAGAAACAAACGTTTCTCTGAAAAGCACAACCAATACTGAAGGACAAGGGGGAAGGTGGGGCCTTTTAACAGCTGTGAACAGATTGTGTTTCCTGTAGGGAGGAGCCTATCATCTCTCATGTATCGCTGTCCTGGACGGTGAGATGAGAAACAATCCTCCTTATGAGTGATGGGCTCAATAGCCAATTTATGCATGGGAAACAAAATATGAAAACATCACAGTGCAATGTATCAAGAAAACATAATGGTCCATAATGTGGGTGATTAAACTGCTCACTCATATTTTCAAGACCAGTAACTGCTCCGTTAACACAGTTTAGCAAGGGACCCATCAAGTTTCTGTATATTCCTGGTAGCAATACTCAATCCAAAAAGGAAAGGAGAGGGAATATAGAGCAGCAATAGCATATTTATTCCAGATAATAGAAAAATGTATAAAGAAAGGTCAAATGTGTACCTTTTCAAGTGTAACTATGATGTTCCACCAAAATTCCCAATGTAAAACAATAATTAAACCCATATTCTTATCAGAAACAGGTTAAAAATGTTTAGTATGTGTAATCATGATATTCCACCCATAATCCCCATGAAGAAAATTAATTATACCCATATTATTAGAAACTGGTTAAATATGTCCCTTGGGAATAATATTTCCCCCATAATTCCTATGTATAAAAAAATAATTATTTCTACATTCACATCAGAAACTGGTCAAACGTGTTCCTTGGTATGTATAATCATGATATTCCACCCATAATCCCCTTGTAGAAAAATAATTATACCCATATTCTTATAATTAATAGCTTAACTACCGTATGTTTCTGTGAATCCACATATTCCTGTCAGAAATAGGTTAAATATCTTTCAGCCAAAAATAAATGATAAGGTTCAATTATTTGAGAAATACTGGGATCCATGGACTAAATATCAAATTGATGGTTCTAGAATTGTTTCCACTTGAAATTACTTCAAAAATAGAAAAGTCGGCACAGGATACCTTTTTTTTTTTTTTCTTGTCTTTTTTCTGTTGGACCTATTGTAATATTCACTTATAATATTAGGATGACAAACTCATCCTCATATGTTTACAAAAGCTTATTAGAATTCATGTACATTTAAGGGTACTTTTCTTTAACAGAGTTTGAAAACTTATATCTTATATAAAATATATCAGATTTACATGTTACGGTATATTATTTTACTTGCAAATTTTGAAAACATTTATTTATTTTAGTGTTTACTATATCATTGTATAAACTATTAGATCTTGTACCCTTGCTGTACTATTCAATGAATTTCATTATTTATACATTCTTTATTTGGAAAAAATAAAAAATCTGAATAAAATCTTTAAAAAAAAGAAATAAGTTAACTATGTTCCTAGATATGTTTATCTATGATGTTCCACCCATATTCCCCATGTACAAAGATAATGCTATTCATATTCTTAGCAGAAATAGGTTAAATACATTCCTAGGTATGTTTAACTATATTTCACCCATAATTCCCATAGTAACAAATAATTATACCCATATTCTTATCAGAAATAGGTTAAATATGTTCCTTGTTAGGTGTAAACATGATATTCCACCCATAAAGAACAATAATTCTACCCATATTCTTTTTAGAAACAGGTCAAATGCATTACGTAGGATGTGTATCTATGATAATCCAACCATAATCCCCATAAAGAACAATATTTATAACCATATTCTTATCGGAAATAGGTTAAATATGTTCCTAGGTATGTTTATCTATGATATTACACCCATAATCCCCATAGTGATAAATAATTATACCCATATTCTTATCAGAAATAGAAAGCACAATTGTGATAGGAGGAAGCAAGGAGACAAAGGGGTGGGACTTTAAATGAAGCTCATGATGACAAAATGAATGTATTGGTAGAAAATGAGATTGTTTAATAAAACATAAAAACCATGTTTGAGTCACATATACACAAAGAAATGCATCCATAACATGGCTGCATTTGTCTGGATTTGTTTCCACATTTTGTCTCTCATAGTTGAGGTATACCTATGATGACAATTACAGGCCTCTCTCATCTTTTTAAGTGAGAGAACTTGCACAATTGGTGGCTGACTAAATACTTTTTTGCCTGTGTGTGTGTGTGTGTGTGTGTGTGTATGTATGTGTGTGTGTGTATATATATATATATATATATATATATATATAATATAAATATATATATATATATTCACTTGTTGAGGAGAACCGCACTCTGCTTACAGTTTAGTGCCAGCAATCAGGTCTTCCCACCGACCTTGTATATAGAAAAAAAGTCCAAGAGGTTGCTGCACTTAAAAACTTCTTTGCTTTATTTCACAATATCTTCAGGAGAGATTTACAAAGCAAGTATAATCCTTTCAAGCAATATCACAGGCAAGAAATGCCTACACAGTTTCAGACATGAGTAGATTCAGATATGGATGGATGAATCTACTCATATACTTGCTTTGTAAATCTCTTCTGAAGATATTGTGAAATAAAGCAAAGAAATTTTTAAGTGCAGCAACCTCTTGGACTTTTTTTTTATAGATAGTATCTATCTATCTATCTATCTATCTCTCAGCAGGTGAACAGCAACATAGTCATTACCATATATTTGTGTATAAAATATACTGACATCTAATTAGTATTGCAGCCAATAATCCAATCATCCCATCATGTATTTTAGTATGTCCCAATATTATTTAATTTTTTTATATATCTTTTAAATATCCTATAAATATTTATTTTACAAGGATACGGAATGTGAGGATTCACAAAAAAAATCCTGCAATTTTTAAAAAAGCAAACAGAATACAAGCCAATGAAGGTAAGGGTGCCTAATATCTTTCTGATCCTATAATCTACTGTACATATGTTTTTTTAGGTGACCGTGCATCTGGATTGGCCGAGTATAAGCTTTATCCTCACCTCTAGACAAAATGAGTAGTCAACATGTGCAGTGTCCTCAGCCCCACTGCATGGGGAAAAATGAATTTTGCCTGCATTTGGGCTTTAATGCATACACATAATGCATTGTTAAGCATATAACGTGTACAGTATATATGTCAATAATATCATGTTATTATAGCCCTAATGGTAAATTTTACACATTTGGGGGGAAAAAAGTCTACGTAATAGTGACTTAAAGTGATTGTAAAGGATTGTTTTTTATTTTTTAAAAATGACAAACATATACTTACCTCCACTGCACACAGAGTGGCCCCGCACCTGTTCTTCTGGGGTTCTGCGGCTCTTGCGGCTCCTCACTGCATCAGATAACCCCCTAGGAGAAGCGCTCTCCCGAGAGGGTTACAAATGCTGGACTCGGCCCCGTTCCCGGCACCCGCGCCATTGGATTTGATTGACAGCAGTGGGAACCAATGGCTGCGCTGCTATCAATCTATCCAATCAAGAGCCGGGCCCCCTTGGAGAGAGGGACAGCGTGTCCCCGCCAAGGAGATGAAGGGGCTCAGGAAAGTAAAAAGGGGGGCTTGGGGGGCCGGTGACTGCCAGGTGTTTTTTCACCTTAATGCAGAAGATGCATTAAAGTGAAAAAACATGAGGGTTTACAACCCCTTTAAGCATTAGCAACAAGAAAATATATTTTAACCACTTGCCGACCAGCCGCCGCATTTTTACTGCGGCAGAATGGCACGGCTGGGCGAAACTGCGTTATGTTATGTCGCTTCGCCCTGTGGCCTCCAGCGGCACGTGCCCGCTGCTTGCCCCCCGAGCCGATGCGAGTGACCGGCGGGTGCGATGACCGCTGGGCTCCCGCGATCGCTTGTGACACAGTGAGAACCAGAAACTGTGTGTAAACACACAGATCCCGGTTCTCTGAGGGGAGAAAAGACTGATCCTGTGTTCATAAAAAGTATGGACAGCGATCTGTCATCTCCCCTAGACAGTCCCCTCCCCCCTTCAGTTAGAACACACACTAGGGAACAGATTTAACCCCTTGATCGCCCTCCTAGTGTTAACCCCTTCCCTGCCAGTGACATTTTTACAGTAATCAGTGCATTTTTATAGCACTGATCGCTGTATAAATGCCAGTGGTCCCAAAAATGTGTCAAAAGTGTCCGATTTGTCCGCCATAATGTCGCAGCCACGATAAAAATCTCAGATCGCCACCATTACTAGTAAAAAAAAAATTAAAAAAATGCTATAAATCTGTTCCCTTTTTTGTAGACGCTACAACTTTTGCGCAAACCAATCAATGCTTATTGCGATTTTTTTTTTTTTTTTTTTTTATTTACCAAAAATATGTAGAAGAATACATATCGGCCTAAACTAAGAAAAAAAATTTGTTGCTTTTTTAAAAAAAAATGGGGATATTTATTATAGCAAAAAGTACAAAATATTGTTTTTTTTTTTTTCAAAATTGTCACTCTTTTTTTGTTTATAGCGCAAAAATTACAAACCGCAGAGGTGATCAAATACCACCAAAAGAAAGCTCTATTTGTGGGAAAAAAAGGAGGTCAATTTTGTTTGGGTGCAACGTCGCACGACCGCACAATTGTCAGTTAAACACCGCAGTGCCGAATCGCAAAAAATGGCCTGGTCATTCAGCAGCCAAATCTTCCGGGGCTGAAGTGGTTAAAATAAATAAATTGTTCACAACAAATCACCCGGACTAGACAAGTTATACTCGCCCTATGGTGGCTGTGTTCCACCAAAACAGTATTTGTCACTTATGTTTGCGGTGGTGCTCCAATAAAATGAGATCAAACACAAGTGTCAATTATGCAACAGCTTTGGATCTTATATGTGTTTATTACAAGATAGGGCAGGGTATGTGATCTGCATGATGTTGTTGTGTCTGCCATCAGCTTTTTAAAACCGCTATTGATGTTGTAAACCTGCCAATAGATTAATCAACATTTTCTCAGTTCCGCAGGGACTGGACTAATTTACATGAATGTATGGGTAGGCTGCTTGTACACTAGTCGATCTACCGATCAACTTTTGTACAACCAGCCTGTGATCAAATGTTCTCTTGATCAGCACCTTTTTTTTGTTTATAGAGCAAAAAATAAAAACCGCGTGTTCAAATACCACCAATACAACACCCTATTTGTGGGGAAAAAAAAGGACATCAATTTTATTTGGGTACAACGTCGCACGACCGCACAATTGTCAGTTAAAGTGACGCAGTGCTGTATCGCAAAAAATGGCCTGGTCAGGAAAGGAGTAAATCCTTTCGGGGCTAAAGTGGTTAATTAATTAAAGAATTCCTTCTTTGTTTTCTCTGTCTCTCACTTTTTCCCTCTACCTTTCCCTTTCTTCTTGCTCTTTTTTACTTACCAACTCTGTATAATAACATTTAAAAGAATTTATTCTAACTTTTTCATTAGCTCTGTTCTAATTTCATTATTTAGTTTTAGTATAGTTAAATAGCGAACTATGTCCTTTTTTGGAATTGAAAGAAAGTTTGCAGCACCCTACCATCTGGAAATGGTCTTGTGGAAAACATGAATCACACCATTCCAAGGTAAGAATTCTTTTTTTGGTGAATCCGATGTTTTGTTAAGATGACATAGATAGGACATGGATGCATCAACAATATTTTTTGCGTGTTAATCAATGTTATATTAAAATTTGAATATTCAATTGTTTTTGGGTTTTTTTTTCGTTTTTTTTTTTTTTTGTTAATTATGAGAACTGGAAAATAATTTAAGGCACGCACAATTTTGAACAATGTAGCAAAATTAACAATTTTAAATAAATATATTAATATTTAAAAGGACATAGGCATCATCTACAGTAATTACTAGTTTAGTTTTTGAGCTTAAAACATATTTATGTTAGAATGTTCTAAGCTTTATATTTTTGGGGCATTCTGAATTACAATGGTGAGATTGATATAGAATGTATCTATTTATATTGTGTATTCCTGTAATAATAGGACTTTAAGAAGACATTAAAGCTATTATTTTTTTGTGTAATAAAAGATGTTATACTAACTGTTTCTGTGCAAGAATTTTGCACAGAAAGGTCACTTTACAACTCTTTGGTAATCCCTCGCTGGACCTGTCTGCTCCCTCTTCCCCCTTACAAAGCAATGTGCCAGTTTGGTGGCCGTGCTTCTGTTCTGGCCTATGTGCATCCATAGACACCCACACTGTGATTTATCAGTACAGCAGCCATTCTCTAATAACAATAGAGAGAGAGAAGCGCTATTCTACAGCAGGGGGAATGCTGGATCGGTGAAGGGGTTCATTCAGTTGTTTAGGGATCAGGGTAAGAGAACAGCTAGGGGTGTGTGTTTTACATGAAAGTGATTGTAAAAGTAGAAATTTGATTTTTAAATAATAAAAAGGTCCTACTTTACCTACTGTGAGTAATAGTTTTCAAAGAGCATCAACAATCCTCTCTTCTGGGGTCCTGATTCTCCCCTCCCCTCTGAGCGCCCTCATAGCAAGCCGCTTGCTAAGGGGGCATTTGTGTGATTTTGATCTCGAGCCAGAATGTGTGCGTCTATTGACAGCAAACAAACACCCCCCCCCCCCCGGGCTCTTACCGACGATGCAGAGCAGATTGCTCCAATGACAGCAGCCATTACATGCCTTGTAATAGGAATAAAAGATTGGACCCATCCAATCTTAACAACCTACGCCCCATCTCCCTGCTCCTCTTCTTATTCAAACTCCTGGTCTACAACCAACTGAGCGTCCATCTTGCTGATAATAGCCCTCTTGATCCCTTTCAGTCTGGATTTCCTCCTCAACACTCCACAGAAACTGCTCTCCTAAAACTAACATACGATCTACTAACGGCCAAAACCAATCGACACTATTCTGTACTCCTACTCCTGGACCTCTCTGCTGCCTCTGATACGGTTGACCACCCCCTCCTCCTCAAAAAACTTCACGCCTTTGGTCTCTGTGACTGTACTCTTCACTGGTTCTCCTCCTACTTATCCAACCCCACCTTTAGCGTTTCTTATAACTCTACTGTCTCCTCTTCTCTACCTTTCTCTGTTGGGGTCCCCCAAGGTTCTGTTCTTGACTTCTCCTATTTTCAATCTACACCTCCTCCCTGGGTCAGCTGATAGCCTCCCATGGCTTCCAATGCCATCTCTACGCTGATGACACCTAAATCTATTTCTCTACCCCTCAGTTCACTCCCTCTGTCTCTTCACGTATCACTAATTTACTATCAAATATATCAGTCTGAATGTCACACCACTTCCTCAAACTCAATCTATCCAAAACCGAACTTATAATTTTTCCTCCCCCATATGCCCCTTTCCCTTCCCCTGATCTCTCTGTCAAAATTGATGGCACAACTATAAGCCCATCCCTGCGTGCCAAGGTTTTAGGTGTAGTCATGGACTCTGAACTCTCGTTTAAGCACTACATCCAATTACTGTCCAATCTTGACGCCTCAACCTCCACAACATCTCAAAAATACACCCCTTTCTAACCAATGACACAACAAAGTTCCTAATTCACTCCCTGGCCATCTCTCACCTTGACTACTGCAACTCCCTTCTCATTGGCTTACCTCTACATAGTCTATTACCTCTTCAATCCATCATGAATGCTGCTGCCAGACTCGTCAACCTTACCAATCACTCTGTGTCTGCTACCCCTCTCTGTCAATCCCTCCACTGGCTTCCACTCATCCAACAAATTAAATTCAAAATACTAACAACTACTTACAAAGCCATCCACAATTTATCCCCCAGCTATATCACTAACCTAGTCTCTAAATACCAACCTACTCGTTCCCTTCATTCCTCTCAAGACCTTCTGCTCTCGAGCTCCCTTGTCACCTCCAGGACTTTTCCAAAGCCTCTCCAATCCTATGGATTGCCTTACCCCAATCTGTCCGCTTATCTCTTACTCTATTAGCTTTTAGACGATCCCTGAAAACCCTTCTCTTCGGAGAAGCCTACCCTACCCACACCTAACAACTGTATTTTAATTTTCTCCATCAGCTCACCCCCCACAGTTATTCACTTTTGTTCCACTTGACCCTCCCTTCTAGATTGTAAGCTGTAACGAGCAGGGCCCTCTGATCCCTCCTGTATTGATTTGTATTGTAAGTGTACTGTCTGCCCTCATGTTGTAAAGCACTGTGCAAACTGTTGACGCTATAAAAATCCTGTATTAATAATAATAATAATAATAATAAAAATTTTAATAAGTGTCAAAATAGAAAAATAAAAGTAAAATAAACAATAAAAAAACTAAAAATTTTTTTAAAGCGTAGGTTGTGCCCACATATGTAAACAACATTTAAACCACATATGTGAGGTATTGCCGTGAACAAGAGCGAGAGCAATAATTCTGGCGCTAGACCTCCTCTGTAACTCTAAACAGGTAACCTGTAAAAAATTTTAAAGCGTCACCTTTGGGGATTTTTAAGTACCAAAGTTTTGCGCCATTCCATGAGTGTGCGCAATTTCAAAGCATGACATGTTGGGTATCTATTTACTCGGCATAACATCATCTTTTACATTATGCAAAAAAATTGGGCTAACTTTACCATTTTTTTTTCCCCCAAAAAAGGTGTTTGAAAAATGACTGCACAAATACTCTGCGAGATAAAAAATTGCAACGACCACCATTTTATTCCCTAGGGTCTCTGCTAAAAAATATATAATGTTTGGGGTTCTGAGTAATTTTCTAGCAAAAAAAAAATATGATTTTTACATGTAGGAGCAAAGTGTCAGAATTGGCCTGGGTAGCAAGTGGTTAATTTAAATCTAATCGTATAGCTATGGCGAGCTGCACATGAAATGAACATATTGCTTTTAAGTATAACAATGAACATTTTACAGTACTGTACTGTCTACTAAGTACTGTCTGTAGACTACTGTTTGTAGAGTAAGTGTTTCTAAACTTGTTATAGCCAACTATTGCATGTTATATGTAAAGTCTTTTTTATATTTCTTTTATACATATATTTAGAAATCAATGGTATTTGACGCATTATAGGATACATTTTAATGCAGAGTATATTTTTTTTCTCATAGTGTGAAGAGTATGTCACCGAAGGGATGTTGGAAGATGAAATAATGCACGAGGAGCTAATTATGAAAAAATAAAATGATAGATTTTTCAACTTTTTTTGTACAATATCAATTTCGAAAAATCAGACACTCAAAAGAAAAATGGATAGTGGAGAATTGTTTAAAAAGGTGATGATGTTTTAGTGGTCAACATCAAAAGCAGGGAGACAAAAGGGGACAAATGACAGCCCGATTTTGAAGGCCCATTTAAAATAATCAATGTTTTTGGAAAACTTGCAACAGTTGAAGGCCATAAAAAAAAAAAAATAAAAAATAAAGAAAGTTCATACAGACCATGTAAAAAAAAATTAACAAGGTGAACACAAAGCTACCCACTAACCACTGATGAGTGAGAGGACAAAACCATCAGGTGATTGAAGAAAATATTCACGTCTGCAATATCTCCACATTCTGAAAGAGATCGCATCATGGACAGTACAATTACAGTTAACATCGGATATGATTGTTGAAAACAATGAAAGCAACACATCATTGTCTGGCAAAAATAACACTGCTGACACAGCCAAGATTTCAGAAAATGTAGACTACAAATGTTCCATGGCAAGAATTAAAGGTAGTTACATAATATTTATATAAATCACATTTATTTTAAAAGTATTTATTCATAATAAAAAGCATGGAACAATGAAATTGGCCACATACTTTGGACAAAAATTGGCCCCTATAAAATGTTTGATATGGACCTACAAATATTACCGCATAGTGGAGCTTGCAAGTGAGGTAGTGTATCAACTTTAACAATTGTATAAAAATGTTAAAGTGTTACTAAACCCAGGACCCTGCATTCACTATATCTGGTCTCCCACAGTACACAGAACATGGAAATGCAATTATTTTAGTAAATTTAACCCCTTCCCGCCAACCGAACGCACATATGCGTCCTCGGCTTTCCGGGGTTATACCGGGATGATGCCCGCAGCTGCAGGCATCATCCCGGTACCGTTGTTTTCAGCGGGCGATCGGCTACCCGAGTATAACAACCGATGCGGCTAAAAGCCGCTCGGCTGTTATACCAGAGGAGCGGGAGGGGACATCCCCCCCCTCCCGCCGCCTCCCGCCGCTGTTACCGGGCCTCCCGTGCGATCGGGAGGCCCGGTGTCCATTCGGGAATCTCCGGCGGCTGGGGGCGGGCTGGAATGAAGCTGTGAGCGGCTTCGTTCCAGCCTTCTAATTGTAAACGCGGAAGCGACGTCATGACGTCACTTCCCGTTTACTCGGCTGCCAATGGCGCCGAATTTAAAAAAGTACACAGTATTCAGAATCGCCGTTTTCGGCGATCTGAATACTTTGAAGTGTAAAGGAGGGATGGGGGGTCTTTTAGACCCCCCATCCCTCCATAAAGAGTACCTGTCACCACATATTACTGTCACAAGGGATGTTTACATTGCTTGTGACAGCAATAAAAGTAAAAAAAAAAAAAAAATTTTTAAACACAATTTATAAAAGTACAAAAATAAATTAAATAAATAAATAAATAAAAAAAAAATTTTTAAAGCGCCCCCGTCCCCGCGAGCTCGCGCAGCGAAGAAAACGCATACGGAAGTCGCGCCCGCATATGTAAACGGTGTTCAAACCACACATGTGAGGTATCGCTGCGATCGTCAGAGCGAGAGCAATAATTCTAGCCCTAGACCTCCTCTGTAGCTCAAACCTGGTAACCGTAAAAAATTTTTAAAGCGTCGCCTATGGAAATTCATAGGTACCGTAGTTCGTCGTCATTCCACGAGTGCGTGCAATTATAAAGGGTGACATGTTTGGTATCTATTTACTCGGCGTAACATCATCTTTCACATTATACAAAAAAATTGGGGTAACTTTACTTGTTTGGATTTTTTAAAATTCATGAAAGTGTCACTTTTCCAAAAATTTGCGTTTAAAACACCGCTGCACAAATACCGTGTGATAAAAAATATTGCAACAATCGCCATTTTATTCTTTAGACTCTCTTCTAAAAAAATATATATAATGTTTGGGGGTTCTAAGTAATTTTCTAGCAAAAAATACGGATTTTAACTTGTAAACACCAAATTTCAAAAATAGGCTTAGTCATGAAAGGGTTAAACTGCTAAATACCTTTTCTCATCAGCAGTATATAGCAGTTTTGTGACTTCTATCAATGTCCCGCTAAGCACTGGTTAAATCTTGTAGGAGGAGTTTTCATTCTCCTCTAACCATCCTATGAGGCTGCATGACCCCCTGACCCTCTGTCTGGACAGTGCTGATTGGCCCTGTGATCTCCCACAGTACACAGAACATGGAAATGCAATTATTTTAGTAAATTTAAACTGCTAAATACCTTTTCTCATCAGCAGTATATAACAGTTTTGTGACTTCTATCAATGTCCCGCTGAGCACTGGTAAAATCTTGTAGGAGGAGTTTTCATTCACCTCTAACCGTCCTATGAGGCTGCATGACCCCTGACCCTGTGTCTGGACAGTGCTGATTGGCCCTGTGATGATCACATGCACTCTCAAGAAAAAAAAAACTAGAAATACACACCAAACTGAGCATGTGCAGAGTGCCCCCGAGGCTCTGTTCTATCAACAGATGGATTGGGGACTGTGGAAGAAGGGGAGAATCAGAGAAGACAGGATCAAACAGCCTTTCACACAATGCGCAGGATTAACCCCTTAGGTCCCACAGTGAGTATAACAAGCATGTTTTACTGCATATACAGACTGATTTTAATGTTGTGGGTTTAGTAACACTTTAACTGTGATATTGGGAATTTTATTGCAGTGTGATGCAACATATTTACAGTTTATTCTCATAACTTTGATTTTTAACATCCTAGAAAAGTGTTATATTTTAATGTACGGTTTACATTAACAGTGAGTAACAATGTATTTCAGATAAAATGCCTATCTTCAGGAATTGTCCAAGCGCACTGAGGAACAAACGAAAAAAAAAATATTATTGACACATCAAATGACCTCAATGTGGCAAATACAATCCATTTCGGGTATAAGAAAAAAAATGTTTTCTAATGTTGACAAAAGAACACCTTGAATTTTTTATTTAATGACTTCTTATAAAATCACAATATGTGTTAATTAATTGCAGTTTATGTAACTATAGGATAATATTTTGGAATACAATATGTTGATTGGCTCTGCTAATCAAATTCATCACTGGACACCAATTGTAAGTGTACTCGATAAGTGGATGCTAAAGAAAACTAATTGTAATTAAAAAAAAATGATGGACTTCTTAATCCTTTTATTTTACATTTATTGTTGTAGTTAGTTTTTTTTGGTTATAATATATCAGCACCAAAAAGTTGAGGCACTACATACTAACAAAGGAGTGCACATTACAAAGAATCTACCACCTACACAATCAATGTTAATTTACAAATAGACTGTTTAAATTATGACTGCATGTCCATGCTTAACTGTGTAAAACAGTGTTCCTAATAACTCCAAATGACCATAAATAAACATATTTTTAAAATTTCACGTTAAAGACCCCACAAAATGAACAATAAATATACATTATACATTCAAATAATAATTTGTTATTTTAAAATTGGATTCAACTTTTTTTTCTAGCATTATGATGGATAATTTTTATTTAGTTTGCAGAGCTGATCATAGAAAAAAAAGAAATAGAATCTGATAATTCCCTTAGTAAAGTTAATGAAAGTCGCTTTGAAATAGCGAAGACAATTCTAAGAAAGTGGTATGTAATATTTGTCAGTGTGAAATATAACGTGTATATTTAATTGGACCTTGACCCTCTTCCTCAAGTTTCTTTTATTCAGCCCCTCCTCCCATCCTTCAGCAGTATCAGGCTTTTGTTTTTTGTTTTACCTTTTTAGCTTTTTTTTTTTTTCTTTAGAAAAAAGGTTCAGCCCTTCCTCCCTACCTTAAGCGATTGACGCACATCCTGCCAGCTGTGCCCCCCCCCCCCCCCGGGATATGCACGTCACATACCCTGAGAGGCTTAGCCATCCATTCAAAAAAAGAGGGAGGGGCGGAGCCTATTGGCGTGTTATCAAGAGGCCCACCTGCTGAACCCGGAAGAGGCGGCGGGCCTCTCGAGAGATCAGACTGAACATGGCGGCAAAAGATGGAGCTGTGGCCGGCTGTGACTGGCACAGTGGGACAACACTGGATCCACTGGATGGGTGAGTATCTAAAATGTGCAGATACCACCTTCAGGTAAGTGGGGTCATAAAAAAAAAAAAAAAACACAGGGAGGGTCAGCCGGAAGTCCTCTTTAAGGTGTTTTGTAGAGATGTTAAGATGTTTGGAAGTTATATCTGAAATTTGCAAAAACCAAATTGATGTACACTGTATATGTCCATGCAATATATATATATATATATTTATTTATTTATTACATTAATAGGGTTTTTAGAGAGTTATAAGATTGTGCTCAATGGTTCAACAAAAAGTACTGTGCATTTTGTAGCTTTACTTTGTATTTCATAACAATTACATTGAAATTTACACATACAAAAGGTTTACTTTAAACACAACAGTTCTGCACAGCAGTACAACAAATAAAAAAAAAATGTGTTTTCAACTTCCTGGAATTAACCACTTCAGCCCCGGAAGATTTTACCCCCTTCCTGACCAGAGCACTTTTTACAATTTGGCACTGCGTCTCTTCAACTGACAATTGCTCGGTCATGCAATGCTGTACCCAAACTAAATTTGCGTCCTTTTTTTCCCACAAACAGAGCTTTCTTTTGGTGGTATTTGATCACCTCTGCGGTTTTTATTTTTTGCGCTATAAACAAAAAAAGCGACAATTTAAAAAAAAAAAAAACAATATTTTTTACTTTTTGCTATAATAAATATCCCCCAAATGTAAAAAAAAAAAAAAAAAAAAAAACAAATTTCAGTTTAGGCCAATATATATGCTTCTACATATTTTTTGTAAAAAAAAAAAAAAAAAAAAAATCGCAATAAGCATATATTGATTGGTTTGTGCAAAAGTTATAGCGTCTACAAACTATGGAAAAGATTTATGGCATTTTTATTATTATTTTTTTACTAGCCGCTTACTCTAGGGGCACTGGTGCATGCTCGCTCCCGAGCCGCTGCTGTATACTTCCATAAGACACATAGAACTCATTGGCAGGACGGTTTAGGATCGGTGTATACACTGCTCCCGCACCGCCCCAATGATGCTGCTTGCAGGACATTTTTTCCTGTCCTGCAAGAGCACCACCCCGTGTGAAAGCACTCTGGCTCTTACACTGGAGAGGCCAGTTTCAGGCGCTTTACAGGTGCTGTTTTTAGCGCTAAAATGCCTGAAAAGCACCCCAGTGTGAAAGTCTCAGCCTTTACTACCTTGGGGGAGAAAGCCTGGAGCGGCAGGCATCATCCCAGTATGTTTTTTTTTTTAAAGTGGAGGGCCACCCTGAAAAAAAAAAATTCACCAAATATCCTAAAAAAAAAATTTTTTTAAATTTAAAAATTTGAAAAAAATAAATTTTAAACTTACCTAAACGCTTGTTGCTAGGCAGTCTTCCTAATCTGCCTCTTCCTATTCCGCAGCGTGTTCTTCTCCTCGGTGAGCGGCCCCGTTGTCTTCTGGGAACTGTGTGTGTTCCCAGAACACCACAGGGCCATTCACAGAGTGCCGCGCCGCTCGCGCGTGCGCAGTAGGAAACTGGCAATGAAGCCGCAAGGCTCCACTGCCTGTTTCCCTTACCTAGGATGGCGGTGCCGGGACCCGAGAGCAGAGGGACGGGTCGGCCTCAGGCGGCCGACATCGCGGGCACCCAGGACAGGTAAGTACTTATTTAAAGTCAGCAGCTACAGTGTTTGTAGCTACTGACTTTAAATTTTTTTTTTTTTTTTTATGGCCGGAATCCCGCTTTAAACGGGTAATGCCCTGTGTTTAAACTCAATCATAGCAGCTGGATTGCTTTTACAAGTGGCAGGAGGGGTCGACCCCACCCTTCTGCCGGTTTCCTATGCCTTCCTATGCAATCCCGTACCACCAGAAGAGTGAATTTTTCACACAAAAAAAGTTTAAAGAACCGCTGCGCAAATACCAAGTGATATAAAAAATTGCAACAAACAAAATTATATTCTCCATGTACTCTGGTTAAAATTATCTATAAAATGTTTGGTGGTGCTAAATAACATTTTTACTTGTAAACAAAAAGTGTCAGGCCTGGTCTTATCTTATACTATAATTCTTTTTGAGTCGTGCAGATTGATTGATACTAATGGGCCATGGCTATAAATGCAGAGCATGCTAATACAGCAATGTTCATGTCTCAATTTAAAAACAATACATCTGCATTTAGATACAAAATGAATAAGCACTTTTGCAATTATGCCTTAAAATGACAAGGCCGCATTATCCTCCGCACAACACTTGAAATATACATGTAAATAGCTCAAGAATAGCAGTCAGCAACAAGATACATTTTTCAAATTTTCATTATAATGAGTGCTTAGTAGATGCAAAGGGAACAAAAAAAATGTATGAACTAATGTCATTTTGTTTTAATTTTATTTATTTACTTTTTTTTCTACATTTCTTTTGCGCAGATGATTTGCATGACCTTTGCAGAATATGCGAAGAGACAGATGACTTCAACGAAAGTACCTCCAGAGTCAAATGGGTATAAAAATTGCCATAAAATTTATACAGAAAAAAAAATAGCATTATTTTTTGGCATATCAACACCTGTGTGTTAGAGAAATGCCCATTACGCTCTGTAATGTAATCAAGTCATTTTAAGCAAAAATTTAAGTTGTAATATGCATGTTGAAATTAAATGATTAGATGATACTTTTTAAATCTTTTTCTACTTTTAGCATTAGATGGACTTCATGTCTACTAACATAAAAAAATACATTTGACTAAGCCCTGCTTACTTTTTTGTAGGAACTTTATTCTGATTGACAGAGGTGAGAATTGTGATATTATCCTCCCGCCTCTACACAAGAATCAATCAGAGAAAGCTTTAAATTCATTCATAAAATAGAAAGATTTCTATGAATGTCTGATGAGCACTCATCCTAAGTGCTGTTATAGCATTAGATGGGAAGCTCACATAATGATGGGGAAACACATTACAGTACACTGTCACATACCTTTTTAGAGAATGAAATGGTGAGAGGGCTTCCCTTGCGGCTTTGGTCAAAATACACCTGTAAGCGGGAACAGGTGTGCAAGGTTCAGAGAAGCATGGGTGCTGGGACCTAAATGGCAGGTAATAAGTGGAGATGATCTGTAGGAATGGTGGTTTTTGCAGATGAGAGAGCACCTCACGATCAGCAGTGTTACACAGTCCATGCACTGATTATGTGGAAATGCCAGACAGGGTCCAGAAGACAGATCTGTCAACCAGGTTCTGAAGATGAAGGCAGAAAGGCATAGGGGGTTATTTACTAAAGGAAAATCCACTTTGCACTGCAAGTGAACTTGGAAGTAAAGTCGCCGTAGATCTGAGGGGGACATGCAAGGAAAATAAAAAACAGCATTTTAGCTTGCACATGATTGGATGATAAAATCAGCAGAGCTTCCCCTCATTTCAGATCTACCCCTCAGATTTAGAGCGACTGCACTGCCAAGTGCACTTGCAGTGCAAAGTGGATTTGCCTTTCGTAAATAACCCCCATAGTCTGGAAACTGGAGCCAAGGTCATACACAGTTGGCTATCAGGAGCCAGGCCAGTGTCATACACAAATGAGCAATCATCACATGTAAGGACCTCCTTTAAATAGGCAGCTTGATGACATTACGGTGAAAGGACGTACACAGGTGTGTGCCAATGTTATGAGGCATGCCAGTGTGCACTGGTGTGCACAAATGCATGTCTGTGCACCCAGATAAATAGCCAGAGTCTGTGTATGTACTGGCCCATGAGCATTGCACATGTACTGGTTCCCTGACAGACTGCCTGTATGGAACACCTCTTTATCCCACGCATGTAATATAGGCCGTTGGCATAGATGTTCAGATCTGCACACCCCTGCAAATGAGGCATGTCAGGAAACATATAATGTATCATGTAAAGTCATCAAACAAAAAAAAATTCTAGAGACAGAAGAAACTTACTCTGCATCTCAAGAATTTCATGGGGCATGCAGTCTCAGAGTATACAGCATCTATGACAGTTGATGTGCACCGCATACCCCTCAAAGATAGAGAATACTGTATGTGACTACCAGGGCCATGGGCCTGGTTATAAAAAAAGTGTGTGTATATATATATATATATATATATATATATATATATATATATATATATATATAAAAATAATTACATTGAGAGAAGGGATGAGAAAGAGAGGGAAAAGCTGTCAAGACAGCTTGACAGTTCCTCCACTGACCTCACCTAATACTATCAAGCAGTTCCCTTGGCAGCAGGAGGCAACAGAAGCTGGAGGAGGTGGTTGAGGCAGAGGGGGAACTTACATACTCCTCCTTCACTATGAATGCTGTGGCCTTTGCATATACAGTATCTGACAAAAGTGAGTACACCCCTCACATTTTTGTAAATATTTTATATCTTTTCATGTGACAAAACTGAAGAAATGACACTTTGCTACAATGTAAAGTAGTGAGTGCACAGCTTGTATAACAGAGTAAATTTGCTGTGCCCTCAAAATAACTCAACACACAGCCAATAATGTCTAAACCGTTGGCAACAAAAGTGAGTACACCCCTAAGTGAAAATGTCCAAATTGGGCCCAAAGTGTCAATATTTTGTGTGGCTACCATTATTTTCCAGCACTGCCTTAAGCCCCTTGGGCATGAAGTTCACCAGAACTTCTCAGGTCGCCACTGGAGTCCTGTTCCACTCCTCCATGACGACATCACTGAGCTGGTGGATGTTAGATACCTTGCGCTCCTCCACCCTCCGTTTGAGGAATCCCCACAGGTGCTCAATAGATCTGGAGACATGCTTGGCTAGTCCATCACCTTTACCCTCAGCTCCTTTAGCAAGGCAGTGGCCATCTTGGAGGTGTGTTTGGGGTCGTTGTCATGTTGGAATACTGCCCTGCGGCCCAGTCTCCGAAGGGAGGGGGGTCATGCTCTGCATCAGTATGTCACACTACATGTTGGCATTCATGGTTCCCTCAATAAACTGTAGCTCCCCAGTGCCGGCAGCATTTATGCAGCCCCAGACCATGACACTCCCACCACCATGCTTGACTGTAGGCAAGTCTTTGTACTCCTCACCTGGTTGTTGCCATACACGCTTGACACCATCTGAACCAAATAAGTTTATCTTGGTCTCATCAGACCACAGGACATAGTTCCAGTAATCCATGTCCTTAGTCTGCTTGTCTTCAGCAAATTGGAAAAAAGATAACCCCCTCGGATAATTGGTGGGACTTTAACGGCAACGGAGTAGTAAAAAAACAATTTTATTGATACAGATATACAAAAATAAAGAAATACACACATAAATCAAATAATGTATAAAAACGCTAAGAAATATAAATATGCTGGTGTAGTAGTCGAATGTATATTCATGCAGTCTTCCACGTGGGCCCACTACACACCAGCATATTTATATTTCTTAGCGTTTTTATACATTATTTGATTTATGTGTGTATTTCTTTATTTTTGTATATCTGTATCAATAAAATTGTTTTTTACTACTCCATTGCCGTTAAAGTCCCACCAATTATCCGAGGGGGTTATCTTTTTTCCTTGTATTAGGGATGGTGGCAACCTCTATGACCTAATTGGATGGCATCTCCTTTTTTGTTTTCAGCAAATTGTTTGTGGGCTTTCTTGTGCATCATCTTTAGAAGAGGCTTCCTTCTGGGACAAAAGCCATGCAAACCAATTTGATGCAGTGGTGGCGTATGGTCTGAGCACCGACAGGCTGACCCCCTTCAACCTCTGCAGCAATGCTGGCAGCACTCATACGTCTATTTCCCACAGACAACCTCTGGATATGACGCTGAGCACGTGCACTCAACTTATTTGGTCGACCATGATGAGGCCTGTTCTGAGTGGAACCTGTCCTGTTAAGTCGCTGTATGGTCTTGACCACCATGCTGCAGCTCAATTCCAGGTTCTTCACAAACTTCTTATAGCCTAGGCCATCTTTATGTAGAGCAACAATTCTTTTTTTCAGATCCTCAGAGAGTTCATTGCCATGAGGTGCCATGTTGAACTTCCAGTGACCAATATGAGAGAGTGAGAGCGATAACACCAAATTTAACACACCTGCTCCACCGGGGAGGAAAAATGGCTAATTGGGCCCAATTTGGATACTTTCACTTAGGGGTGTACTCGCTTTTGTTGCTAGCAGTTTAGACATTAATGGCTGTGTGTTGTTATTTTGAGGGGACAGCAAATGTACACTGTTATACAAGCTGTACACTCACTACTTTACATTGTAGCAAAGTGTCATTTCTTCAGTGTTGTCACATGAAAAGATACAATATCTCACATTTTTGTAAATATTTTATTATATGTCACTGGCTGCTATATGACAGGCAGTCCTAAAAACAGTAATTTGACAGTGGGAACAAGATTTCTGGTGTAATACATGGGGGGGGGGGAAGAGTCAGCCACCCTAAGCATGTTTATCCACCAATGTCTCCCATCTGTAGCCCACGGTGGCAGAACACCAGGGCCTGGCCACAAGTACAACCTTTGCAACCATGGCAGTTGCTTCACCGCCTGGACCCGGTGGTGGATCGCCCAAAAAAAAAAAAAAATACTGTGTATGCCCAGCTTTTTTGGATATCTCCCTATCAGTGGCGGAAAGGTTTTCCCATCACAAGATACATTGTTGAAAAACACTTTGGGGTTGATTTACTAAAACTGGAAAGTGCATCTGGTGCAGCTGTGCATGATAGCCAATCAGCTTGTGCAATTAAGCCTTTCCAGAAAAAAAAAAAAAAACCCATAGAAGCCGATTGGTTATTTTATGCAGAGCTGCACTATCCAGTCTTAGTAAATCAACCTCAGTGTGTTTCGCCATTGACAGAGACTTCCTGTACATATGACTTCACCCAAAAAATGTTTATCTTAGAATATATCATTTTTTTTTTTTTTTTTTCAGATTGCATATGAAAATTGTGTCTTGTGGCTTCACTTCCTGCCCAGCAATTACAGGAAGAAGAGGAATATGTAAAATAGTTGGATGATCATTAAATATAAAAAACATTATTTTTTAGGATGGTTGTAGCTATTAAAAATTGTTTACCGAGGTTTATCTATATTAGAGTTCACAATATTTTTTTAATAAAAATAACTTATAACATGTTAACATATCTAAAATTGCTATAAACAATATATAAAAGTGTGTGTTGCAGTCTAAATATTTTTTTTAAGGTATCTGATATTATTTATTAAAATATAAAAAATATGAGAGGTTACAAGGGTTTCACATTTGATATGTAAATAAGGAATTTCACAACAGTTGAAATTTGGTATCCCCCACATTTACAATTTTTAAAATCTGTAACCCTATAATTTACGTGGCCTGTGACATATGTGATGCCCCAAAATATAGAGATCTGTGAAAAATGTTTTAACTTACAATGGGTAGCCCCTTCCTAATTATTTGTTGCGAAATCTGGACTGCCCATATTCATTTAAATGTAAACATGTTCATGCTTGACATTATATATTAGTGTATAAGCCTAGATTTTCAGCACTTTTTTTTTTATGCTGAAAAGCCCCCTCAGCTTATACTCGAGTGAGGGTCCCACTTTCCTGTTCTCCGATGCAGTGTGGGTGTTCTCCGGTCTCTCCCACTCACCTGCGGGCGCTTGCAGCCTCTGTGGGCGGTCTGATGACTGCTGATATCACCGCTCTTCTTTTCTCCTGCACGTCAGAAGCCTCTGTGTTGTCCGTGCCGTACTGGGCAAGAACCTGCCCGCTTCTGTGTGCTGGTACCTGGGACGTATATTGTTGATACCATATTGTTTTTGTTGATCCTCTTTTCCACTTACAGAGCTAGTTTAGTGTTTTTCTTTGAAATAAATATTAAAAAACGAATACACATTATTTAGATAATATTTTCTTATCCCGGAGTTCAGCTTTAGGAAAGCAAAAAACTTTCATAAACAAGCAAAATATGTCACTACATCCAAAACTAACTTGTTAAAAAGAACTACCGGGTGCCTTCGACTTGCTGCATGGTACCATGGAAGCCTCAGCACCAACCAGTATGCAACCTGTGCCTTTACAAATGTTGGTGCTGAGGAAATGTCCCCACTGCATCTCACAATAAAAGGGGTGTCTTCCAGGATCCTGCTGAAGCCACATGTTGTATTGTGGGGTGAGGTATACCTCTGTGCTGACGTTTCTGAAAGCTAAAATAATACAGGTGTCCCAGGAATTCCCTGTGGATAAGTACCTGCTGCCTCTCCTGTGACCTTCACTTCGCTGTCCTGCCCAGTGTCGTACAGCCTATTCTTTAAAACAGGTGCTGTTCCTGCTATACATGTGTCCCATAATACCTGTTCATTCCTAAGAAGGCTGCAAGTACGGAACTAGCCATATGAACTGTACTGCACAAGGGTTTGATTATTTTATTTTTATTTTTTTTGCAGCGAGAAGAGTTTTAGGTTATTCAACCATCATATAAAAAAACATTTTGCTTAGTGGCCTTCTTTATAACTGACTGTACAAGAAATATCACCTGGTTTACGTTTACTTCTATGGTTTGTTGTATTTATTGTCCATAAAATGCTATGAACATGTACATGTTTATGTTGGATGATGTGTTAGTAATAAAAAGATAGAAAATGTTAGGTCTTTTAAAGTAAATATAAAGTTCATTATGCCTAGAAGATCTCCAATACTGTCTGCCGGTCTATTCCATTCAGCATTATGATGGGTTCTTGTCTTTACTGAGGCGATCAGCAAATTCAGTCAAGGTCCTTGTGGGGCGCCCTGCCATTCCTTTGCGCATGTAAGGAACCTCATCCTTGTTTGACATGACGCCAGCGATGTCTAGATGAGCCCAATGAGGCATGGTAACAAACTGCTTCAGGAATGCCGCTGCAGTACACGCTCCTCCAGACCTGCAACGTACCATAAAAGTTAGTCTACTTCTACGATACTGCTGAGATTTGCAGTCTTGAGTTGAGACTGCCAGTGACATCTTAAGCCTCTTATAGACCCCAGTGACTTCAGCTCCTCAACAAAGCACCTGCCTCTGCTCCCCCAACACTGCATGTAGACTAATAGTAAAGCCAAAACCTTGTATTCTGAATAGAGTGGGAAAGTGATAAATCCCCTGCCAAGTTTTTATCCATGTCCCCATCAGGAAGATCTAATTTTATTTCCCATCGTTACAGGAACTGATTGGTTAATCGGGGACCTAAAAAAAAAAAAAAAGATAACTTGCCTAGTGATAATTGCATCCCTTATTTCTTGTAAGGGCATCACAGGCACTATAGCAAAATCTCCCCAATGCGGTCATAGAAATAGAAACTTTTCTCCACTTTATATCCATAAAAATTGTCAGGAGTTAGGCTTTAATCTCTAAAGTCAACTGGTGCAGATGTTATTCGTTGTCCTGGACTAAAAATAGTTTTTTCTTTTATATAAGTAGGTTTTCTCAAATGGCCATAGCATTATGTTGTGCTGCCATTATTAATGCAAACTGTGCTGATTGACAGATAAGGTCAAAGAAATGGTATTTGAACCTGATTGAATTATATTGCTGGCATATAATATATAACACTGCAATTTTACCTAATGTATTTACTTATTACAGGCATATCGCGCTGACAATTTATCCAAAAATTTACATACTATACAGTCACACCAGTCCCTGTCGTTACAACTTAATTTTGCTATGCATACAGTTAGCTCCAAAGGCTACCACCAAGTGTGGGTACAAAAAAAAAAAAAAAAGGGGGAAAGCTTTCATTCATTCATTTAAAGCCATCATACCTGCTGTATTTTCCAACATTATTAAGGTCAGCAAGGGCAGACTCTGTCACTTGTTTACTATAGTGCTCAAAGAGAGGCATCCTCCATACTCGGTCCCCTGTCACAGCACTGGCCTGAAAACAATTAATGCAACAAGTTTAGAAAACACAGATTAATGGGTTTTAAAAGGATAACTTCTGACCATCAATAATTAAACCAATAGAACATGCTGAGAGGCCGAGCCATTGTCCAGTCAGACATTTATTGTCGGGATCCCTCCAGAGCCTGGACCAGCTCTGTGACGTCAGAAGATTTTAGCCCACTGTTAGCCGATTCTGTGTCACAGAATCGCAGAACTAAGTGCACTCCTGTGACCCACAAAAGAAGTATGGCCAAAAGAGATTTAGAGGGATGCATCCATAAAATTACAATCCGGTGTTCCCGATTAGGTGCCAAGGATTAGAACTTCATTTGGGAGTACACAGCTGGAACACGTCTTATTTAAACCTCAGATATCTGGGGTATTTGCTATTGACATGTGTAGAGTCATCCTGCCACGACCAAGAGAGCTCTCTAGGGTCCCCAGAAAAAAAAAAATTGTGAATGCCTAGGAGTCTGGCAACATATTTAAAAAGATGACCAAATGATTTGAAAGCAATCATTCCACTCTCATCTATAAGTGGCATGGACGTTAAACAACTAATTAGTCCGGGATTGGCCAGCCAAATTTAGCTGAAGAGCTGATTCTTTGATGCTAAAAGAAGTCTCCAAGAACCCTACAACTTCATTTTGGGGTGTTCAGGTAACTCTTGCAACAGTGTGGGTCAAAGTGCATACATCTAGAAATCAGAAATAGATTGTACCGATGCAACCTGCATAATAGGTGTTTGAAGAAAAAGCCTTTGCTGTCCAAAAAAAGAATATTGAAGCGTACAGTCTGCGACTGAAAACACAATAGGGAAAAATAATTATTTGATCTGCAGATTTTGTAAGTTTGCTCACTTACAAAGAAATGAAGGGTCTATAATTTTTAACATAGGTGTATTTTAAATGATAGAGACAGAATACCAACCAAAAATCCAGAAAAAAAAACACATTATATAAACTGAGTTGTAGTTCAGTGAGTACAATAAGTATTTAATCCCAAAGCAAAACATGACTTAGTACTTGGTGGAGAAACCCTTGTTGGCAAGCACAGAGGTAAGACGTTTCTTGTAGTTGGTTACCAGGTTTACACACATCAGGAGGGATTTTGATCCACTCTTCTTTACAGATTTTCTCTAAATCCTTAAGGTTTCTTGGCTGTCACTTGGCAACTCAAAGTTTCAATTGCTTCCATAAATTTTCTATAGGCCACTCCATGACCTTAATGTGCTTCTTCTTGAGCCACTCTTTTGTTGCTTTGGTGGTACGTTTTGGGTCATTGTAATCCTGGAAGACCTATCCACGACCCATCTTCAGTGTTCTGGCTGAGGGAAAAAGGTTCTCATCCAAGATTACACAATACATGGCCCCATCCATTGGCCCCTCAATGTGGCAAAGTCTGTACCTTTAGCAGAAAAACAGCCCCAAAGCAGAATGTTTCCACCTTCGTGCTTGACTGTAGGGACGGTGTTCTTAGGGTGGGTCATAGTCAGCATTTTTCTTCTTCCAAACACGGCGAGTCAAGTTAATGCCAAAGAGCTCAATTTTGGTCTCATCTGAGCAAAGCACTTTCTCCCAATCCTTCTCTGAATCATTTAGTTGTTCATTGGCAAACTCCAGACAGACCTGTACATGTGCCTTCTTAAAAAAGAGGGGGACCTTGTGGACGCTGCAGGTTTTCAATCCATGGTGGTGAATTGTGTTATCAATGGTTTGTTTGGTGACTGTGGTCCCAACTGCCTTGAGATCATTCACAAACTCCTCCTGTGTAGTTTTGGGCTGATCCCTCACTTTTCTCATGATCATCCTTACCCCATGAGGCGGAAATTTGCATGGAGCTCCAGACCGAGGGCAATTGATGAGTATTTTGTATTTCTTCCATTTGCGAATAATCGTTGTCTCCTCACCAAGCTTCTTGCTGATGGTCTTGTAGCCCATTCCAGCCTTGTGCAGGTCAACAATCTTGTCCCTGACATCCTTTGACAGCTCTTTGGCCTTGCCCATGATGGTGAGGTTTGAATGGAAGAAAAAAATTCTGTGGACAGGTGTCTTTTAAACATAAAGAGTTGTCGTTGGGAGCACCTTTTTAAATTGACAGGACTATTCTGTGTACCACATGAGCACATACTATAGCCAGTCTGTGGGAGCCAGAATCATTGTTGGTTGCTTGGGGATCAAATACTTATTTTACTCATTGAACTGCAACTCAATTTATAACATTTGTATCAGGTGTTTTTTCTGGATTTTTTGGTTGATATTCAGTCCCTAGCATTTAAAATACACCTATGATAACAATTATAGACCCTTCATTTCTATGTAAGTGGGTAAACTTAAAAAATCTGCAGGGGATCAAATAATTATTTACCCCACTGTATAAGCAAAGATAAGGCCTCCTGGAACAATGTGCTAAAGACTGACAAATCAAAGAGAGCTGTTTTGTCCCAGTAACAGCAGGTATGTTTGCCACCAACTGAAAACAGAATTTCAAGAGAAGAACCTTGAACAACTGTGAAGCATGTTGGTGAAAATGTTATGGTTTGCAATTGCTTTTCTGCCTGGGCAGCTCACAGTCAAGTCAACAATATGTTCTGCATCAGAGTGGGCTTATTTGTGAAAAAATATAAGTTAAGCTAAAAAGGAGTCTTTCCACACAATAATGTCTTGAAGCACACCAGCAAATCCACCATGGAATGACTCAAAAAGAATAAATAGAAGGCTATGTAGACTGCTCTAATCAAAGCCCTAGTTTGATTCTGATTGAAATTTTGTAGAATGCTTTTGAAACCAGCAGTTCATGGAAGAAAACCCACCAACAGCTTTCAACTGAAGGAATTTTGCTTGGAGAAGTGGTCAAAAGTTTAACTGGTGGGCAGTTATACAAAACGTAATTGTTAAAGTAAAAATATATTGTAAAAGTAATTTTTGCTACAGGGGGCAATATCAGCTTTTGATGCCAATGGTGTGTTTCAATGACTGAAAAGGCACATTTTCTAAGTGTTCTTATTCAAGTATATCATATTTATTTATAGGCATTGCTAGAATAAAAATCAAATGTCTATCTGTAAAAAAAAAAAAAAAAAAGTCAACAATTTTCACACGCCTGTAAGTGAGCATTTTATAGTATATTGCTTACATAAATGTATAAATAACAATCAAACCACATTTTGGCACAGATTGTTTTTATAAGTGATGGAGAACGAAGAACAAGAAGAAAAAAAAAAAAAAGTGTACTGTGCGTGTCTATCACTCACTAATCCTCCCCCTTTTCCAGCATTTGACTGCCCACCTAAAAGATAAACATACAGCTAGGAGGGGGCTGTACACGCCTCCTGTAAAAAAAAAAGTTAATCCATTGGCTCACAGTTGCAGCAAGGTAATCCCATTTAGAATCCCTATTTAAAAAAAATAAAAAATCTGGTTGCTGACTCCCCAGTGAAACCTCAGGCTGAAAGTAGTAATGAAGGAAATTCCTGGAGGGGTCCTTCCTACACTCTTCTCCTATGCTGCCTGACCTTCCCAGAGGACAGTGGAAGCAACTAAACAGGGAGGCCCTTGCAACTAGCAGAGAACCTTGGAGAAAAATAAACTGCATGTTGATTCTGGTGGTCCAGAGGAAACACAAGAACTGAGACATGCAGGTATGTATGAATTTTTTATAATGGCGGACATTGCGTTTCTTGCTTGCAGATGGGAGGAGCCCTCCCTCTCAGATGCTGCCCTGGAAGATGACTTGTGAAAACAGACATTCAGGAGGCAGCAGTATCGCTTACTAAATCCCTGCAACTACTGCTCTACCACCCTCAGAAAAGCAATCTATAGCAGATTGCTTTTCCAATAGGTTGTAGAAAGTGCCACACTTATATAGTTAACCCAAATGTTGCTGTCAAACAAATGAGAAGGCAGAACACGGCAGGACTGGGAGTAGCTATACTGTTCTGTTTGATGCTTTTTTATTACCTTTTTAGCAAGGGGAGCCCGCTCTATGAATGTCTTTGAAAGGGAATCTCTCTTAGGCCTCATACCTCTGACTTCTTTGCCAAGTCTGCCCTCACCCCATTCTCATATCCAACAAGAGCAATTCAGTTCACCAAAGAGGTATTTCAGAAAAAAGTCAGTGCTTTTAAAGTTAGGGAAGTAAAAAGCTTATTAATGAAGTTAAACCAGGATCAGAAGTGTGCACAGAAAAGATTTTTCAATCTAACAAAAACGGTTGGAATATTCGAGGAGGTGGCGTTTTGTATGAATTATGGGACCATGAATAAAAAATCAAGCCTGATTTATACATGGCATTCACATCTCCATTCCCTGTACCTTAGACCAGCTATTATAATAATTACAGTTTACATATCATTGTGTGAATGTATTTGTAAACTGCACAGTTCTGTAAAAAAGGAAATAAAAAACTCTGAACCTCTTGAAGATGAGTCCACAGCCAGGAAGAATTGGTGAACACACCAGTAGCAGCAGATCCCAGAGCCACGTCCATAGCACCTGCAAGAAAGTGTACTGTAAGCAGAGAGGAATATGGGCACTTATCTCACCTGACCTCATTGCATATGCTAGTTGTGTGGTCATCTCTGCCTATGATACTCTTAAATCACTGACATTGAAAAAGGTACATAGCAAGTGGTGTCAGAACACCTGATCTGCATATTTCAGGTCAGACAATCAAAGTATTGAAGCCATTGGACATCATGACAGTCAAGCAATTAGCATTTTCAGTAGAGTCAGCAATATTAGCTTTAATTTTCTCAGTTCAGGTTTCCAAGATTTATTCCATTTGCAGGATGAATTCAATTTCAATAACTTGTGAAACTCCCTGAGTGCTCCCTTACCCAGGACACACTATTATGTGAAAACAACAACTTAAGAGGCTGAAATGTATATTGTGACCAACCCCTCTATACTTTCCTACCAGTCAGCGAGGACAACCAGTTTTTAGCCAGTAGTAAGGTACGTTGCGGATTTTTAAAAGGAATCTCGGGTAGGGAACCACGTGAGCCATGAGAGCATAATGACCCTGCACTAGACACCATCGAGATGTTCAGCTCCAGCTAAATGTGCATAATCATGGAGGTAGTCAATGGGCAAATCAAATTTACATATCAGTAACACCTTTGCAATCCCTAGATCCAAAAATGACTTTGCATGTGTGGTCCACATCCAGTTAGTTACATTGTTATTTATTGGCAGATCTACCATAGCAGGTCAAAAGTCAGAAATAAAGCTCAAAAATAACTCAAAGCCTATTTTTATAGTTTCTGCATTGTACTATTCAATACCAGCATATACAGTACATACCAGTTAGCGTTGCTGCATTTACGATGGCTCGTGCGTTGAAATCATGTGCATAACAAAGGGCATCAGCCAACAGCAGTCGCCCTTCAGCATCAGTGTTGTCCACCTGTCACAGAATGTTTAGGTTTACCAAATTTGAACTTGTATTGAAGCATAGGGGGTTTAACAATTATGCAATGGGACAACAGTCTGACTACAGCAATACGGTAAGTTAAATCAGCAGTTCAGAAGTTATTGTTTGAACTGAAGCAACCCTCCCTACAAACTTTTATAGAGCTAACTATCCTCGCTAAAGCTATGGTAATCATGATCACCAGGACCAGAATCATCATAGCAACACTCATAGAAAATGCTGATCTCTGTACAGAGACACTTTAGCTGTGCAATACAACATTGTTCATGCATAGTTTACCCCTCCAAGCATGTATACATACCCAGCCATGCTCCCTCACTCACTAAACGTTTTAGAAATTAGATAGGATGACATCACGGCATCCCCATCTACATGACAGAGTTCAGGCCTATTAATTGAGTGCTCAGACCTGAACGCTCTGAAATAGGGAAGGTCACAAGTTCCAACATACCCAGAAGCCCCATTCAACCATTCAATTAGAAAGGGCTCAAGTATACATGCCGGGGGGGGGGGGTGGAGGGTGTCAACTATGTGCAGACACTGCCACTTTCTAAAAGTAGACTGTACATTCCCCTTTAAAAATGTTTTTTCTTTTTCAGAAAAAATGAAAAGGTGAACACACAACACCCTTCCCTCCCTCTAGTCCCTGATGTACTCACCTCTGTGGGTGATGAGCTGTCCATGCCCCTGCAGCCAGTGTAGCAGCCTGGGGATTTGAAGTCCCCATTCTTCTCCCCCTTGTTTCTGGCTTCCAGGACAGATCGGAGTGATTTGCTGTGCCAGTGCCGACCCAATCAGAACTGCTCTGATCCTAACCAGAAGCTCTACAGAAAGAAGGGGGAGAAGAGTGAGGATTTCAAATCCCTGGACTGCTACACTGGCTGTGTGGGCACTGCCAGCTCATCACTCATGGTGGTAAATGGCGCGGACTTTGGGGGAGTGGGAAGGGTGTACGTATACCTTTTTCTGAAAAAGTGAACTTCCACTTTAAAGCCAGCAAGTGTTTTACCTGAATCGTCTTTCCATTCTTTGCTCTCACAACATCACCGGGTTTATTTGCTCTGCCGTTGGGCATATTTTCACACAGTGGAGCCAAACCTGAAGAAAATTTGCAATGCAAATCAATGTATCAATCTCTTCTGAACATTGAACAAATTAAATGTGTTCTGGTGTCAAAGTCTAAGGACCTTAGAAATAATCTCTGTTTTTACAGCCTTTAATGGATTCAATAAACAAACTGGCCAAGTAATTCCTTTTTAGATGAACTGTACAAGACTTACAGCCATACAGGATGGGAGAGGACATGCCAAAACACTTCCTCTAACAGATCAATACATTTTGCCTACTTGTGCAGTACTAAACACAATCTGCTGTATTCTTTGCTAAGCTGTGGGGTCACTCATTGGACTGTAGATGTTTTTTTTTTAGACTTTAGATATGATTTAATATTAATTTTGTCCCTTTAGATTAGGTACCACTTTCTGCAGCAATTGTTTTGATGTTATTTTGTTTTTCCTCTTGTTAGTAGCATCCACTCCTCAGAAAGTGAATTTATGTACATGAAAATATTGCAATATGGGATGCGGTCTCATTATTTGACTGTATGGCTACATTTATGAGAACAGTTTGATGGAATGGCACACAAATATAGTGTATGCTTTACATAGATACATACTGAAATCTAGCAAATCAGCTTTCTAATATTAATCAATCTCTTATGTATGTATTGAGGTTGTTGTGTATAGATCAATAAATTGTTATTTTATGTCTAATTAATTTGTGTGTTGGTGATGTGCTTTGTTTTAAAGCCCCATGGGCAAACAAATAATGTTTTGCAATTGTTAAATAGGGATGGAGATGCATACTTATGTGCATCAGATAACAACAAAATTTGCTGTGTGGCCAGCTTTACTCTGCTTTCCATCAAATACCACCAGGCCAAATGGCAGCACTTTTAGTTAAAGGAGTATACTTCTCCTGGGGAGCACAGGAGTATATACTATATTTACCAAAAGTATTGGGACACCTGCCTTTACACGCACATAAACTTTAATGGCATGCCAGTCTTAGTCTGTAGGGTTCAATATTGAGTTGACCCACCCTTCAGCTTCAGCTCTTTTAAAATGAGCGAGTTGGGGTGGAGGAACTTGACTGTCCTAACCTCAACCCGATAGAACACCTTTGGGATGAATTAGAGCAGAGACTGCGAGCCAGGCCTTCTCATCCAACATCAGTGCCTGACCTCACAATCGCACTTCTGGAAGAATAGACACTCCTAAACCTTGTGGACAGCCTTCCCAGAAGAGTTGAAGCTGTTATAGCTGTAAAGGGTGGGCCAACTCAATGTTGAACCCCATGGACTAAGACTGGGATCCCATTAAAGTTCATGTGTGTAAAGGCAAGCGCTCTGATCTGCACTTCTGTGACCCATTTTTAGCTCTCAGCGGGCTAAAGCACGCTGTTGACTGATGTCACTCAGCCGGTCCAGGCTCTGGATCGGTCCCGAGTTTACAGTTAGGGTCCACCCAGATGCTTGAACCAGCTGCTTCTGTCGCCTTTACAGCCTAGTGCTCATGTGAGCACTTAAGGGGCAGAACTGGGAGCTGGCGACTGACAGTCACTGGCTCTTTGCTCAGGGAAGACCAAGAAATAAGCAAACAGTGATCTTTGATCGCTCAGTACTCAGTCTTAGAAACAGCAGGTGACAGATGCAGCATCGAATCAATGCTGCATCCACCTAGGAGAGTATAAAATGTTTATTTAAAAAACAAAAAACAAAAAAAAAGAACAAAAAACATACTTCTGTTTTAACTGATTTTTACTTGTGTTTACTTGTGTTCATACCACACATATTAAAGCATGCCACATTAACCTACCAATCAGATTGATGGGCAACTTTAGTGTTGCAGCAGTTAATATGGCAGAAGAGACAGTAGCAGCTCCACCCATATCTGCTCTCATTGCATCCATTCCAGACGATGGTTTTATAGAAATCCCACCACTAAAAAGAAAAAAAATAAATAAAAAAACAAAAAAGAATTAGAAAAATAAGATGGTAGAGCTGCACGATTCTGGCCAAAATGAGAATCACAATTTCTTTCTCGTACATCACGGGACACAGAGCCTCAGTAATTACTGATGGGTTATACAGGGTATCACTAGGTGATTGGACACTGGTCACACCCTAAACAGGAAGTTCAACCCCCTACATAATCCCTCCCCTTACAGGGATACCTCAGTTTTTTCGCCAGTGTCTTAGGTGTTGGACTTGTAAAGATGTCCTGTGCTGAGCTCCAAAGGGACTATCCTAATCCTATACTGGGGCAAGCCAGGCGAACCGGATCCATTTTAAAGTGTCCTTTCTAGGCCGAATTGGATGGTACCCGGGCCTCGTGTCTGAAGAAACAAACAAGGTTTTACCTGTAACGCTTCCTCTTTTTAGAGAGCTGGACCCCGCATTTCAGAATTTGTTTTTTCTAGCCTAATTCTTGGCCAGGTGCTTTACAGGCCCAGAACTGCGGATCCCCCTATCCGTAGGGGGCCCCAGTCTCTGAAGGTTTTCCAAACTGAGCCCACCGTGAGAGGTGAAGATTGGGTCTGTATAACAGAACCCTGCAGCTGGATAAGGTAAGGGAGATTCCACCAAATTTTTTAATTCTAGTAGGTTTCTCCTTTAAGTAAATGTATGCTATGCCTATTGTCTCCACCGGGGATGCCAAGAGCACATACCTTCTCATGCTGATTGTCTGTCTCAGTGTTTCACGCTGCACAAGCTCCTCCAGCCGAGCTCCAGGTAGGATGGGATGGGGGGCTCTCCTCAGGGATATTCCCCCCAAGATTGGGGGGGCCGCAGTTGGTCTGTGAGGCAGTTGTATACCGCTCTATCACCGCCGCCATTACATATGGAAGACCCCATCACCTGCCGGCCTCTCTCCTTCCTCCTCCACCCCCAGCCTCCCCTCCACACTTGTCCCGGAGGGTCAGTCGCGCGGGAAAGCGCTGTTTTTTGAAAAAAACGAGGGGGGGTGGTCAGAGGAGGGGGGGCGGAGCGTCAGCGCAACGTCCGGCGTGATTAGACGCCCACATCGCCGGCTGCAAGGCTATATGAAGCACACTTTTCAGGTGCACACAGCCTATGGAGGGACACAGAGCTGACGGTCGCATGTAAGATGGGACACAGACATTCCCTAGGCAGCATTTACTTAGGAACACTAAGACTGGGCATTGGTAGCAGTGGCTGTTGCCGGACTACATCGCTCAGCAGTCAGTGTTCATTTTTTGTGATACCTCCACCTTGTTGCTTTGCACTATGGGTAGAAGAGGTACAAATACCCCAAGAACCAGAGGCTCTAGGGAATCTCCCTCAGGTTCTGAGGACCCCCCTTCTGCAGCACCTTCCCCCCCTGAAGGGCCAGGAGCGGCTAGCCAGGGAGAGCCCTTGTGGTCAGGGGCTGCATCTGCTTCTGGCACTTCAGCCCCTGTATACATTACACAGGAGGTTTTTTCCTCAACCATTAATGGTTTAGAGGAAAGATTAATGGCCGTAATTGCATCTTCACTCAGTGGAAGAAAACGCATTAGGTCTTCCTCTGTTACCCAGGACCCTCAGGCTGAGGAACTCTGGGATAAAGGAGAAGAATCCCTTTCAGAGGATCGGGATGGGATGGATGATTCCTCCTCTGAGGAATCAAGTGGAGAAGGGTCCTCTTCGGCTTCTCAGGATGAGAAAGTCTTGGTACAGATCCTTGCTGGATTGGTCCGCTCCACATTTAAAGTACCCATGTCTGAATCAGTTAAAGAACCCTCTTCTTCTTTGGGGTCACTGAAGCCTCCTCAAACAACACATGCTTTTCCTGTTCATAATTTAATTGAAAAGCTCATTTATTCTGAGTGGGATCACCCATATGAAAACTTTTTAGGCAGAAAAAAATGTTTAAACACTTTATCCTATGGAAGAAAAGCTTACAAAGATGTGGGGGATACCGGCCGTTGATGCCGCCATTTCCTCCATAAATAAAAGTCTGGATTTGTCCGGTAGACAATGCTCAGATGCTCAGGGATCCTATTGATAAAAAGATGGAATCCCTGTTGAAGGATGTTTTCTCCTTAGCAGGTTCAGTAGTTCAACCTGCAGTGGCAGCAATTGGAGTCTGTCAATACTTAAGAGACCATGTTAAGCAGGTCATCAAAGTTCTACCTGAACAGCAGGCCTAGGGGTTGGCTAACCTTCCAGCGGCCTTATGTTTTGCTGTTGACGCCATCAGAGATTCTATCATGCAAACCTCTCGTCTTTCACTTGGGTTGGTACATATGCGTAGAATCTTATGGTTAAAAAATTGGTCAGCCGAAGCACCATGTAAGAAACTTCTGGCTGGATTTCCATTTCCGTGGTGCAAGGCTATTTGGAGAAGATCTAGACAATTATATCCAAAAGATCTCTAGTGGGAAAAGCACTCTCTTACCTGTTAAGAAAAAGAGTAAGCGTCCCTCTTTCAAACGGACTCTTTCCCCAATGCCAGGTGCATCAACCTCCAGGCAGTCGCGACGGCCTCCACTGTCCGGGTCTAAAAACAAGAATCGACCCCAGGGACAAAAGATGTCCTGGGGGAAGAAGCCTGCTAGACAAGACGCTAAGGCCCCTTTATGAAGGGGCGCCCCCACTCGCTCGGGTGGGGGGGGGGGGAAGACTGCTAAAGTTCTCAAAGCTCTAGCAGGAGAATTTCCAGGACAGATGGGTAATCTCCATGGTAACTCTAGGTTACAAACTGGAGTTCCAAGAATTCCCCTCTCCTCGTTTCCTCAGATCAAATGTCCCCAGAGATCCAGAAAAAAAGCAGTCGCTCCTTCTAGTGTTAGTGCGACTTTTGTCGCAAAAAGTCATCATGGTGGTTCCCACGAAGGATCAAGGATTGGGATTTTATTCCAACCTTTTTGCGGTCCAAAAGCCAAATGGGGATGTCAGACCCATTCTGGATCTAAAGGATCTGAATCGATTCCTAAGGATTCGATCCTTTCGCATGGAATCAATTCGGTCAGTAGTCTCCATCCTGCAGGGAGGAGAATTTCTGGCATCAATAGACATCAGAGATGCGTATCTGCATATACCCATTTTTCCTGCTCATCAAAAGTTCTTGCGCTTCAAAATAGAGGGGCACCATTTCCAGTTTGTGGCTCTACCTTTCGGGCTAGCCACTGCACCTCGAGTGTTTACAAAGATCTTGGCTCCTCCTCTGGCCAGATTAAGGGCTCAAGGTATAACTGTCATAGCATACCTAGACGACCTGCTCTTGATAGACCGGTCGGTAGCCTGTTTGAGCGGGAACTTGATGACCACAGTCAAGTATCTGGAACACCTAGGTTGGGTTCTCAACCTAGAGAAGTCTTTCCTAAAACCAGTAAGAAGACTGGAATATTTTGGTCTGATCAAAGATACAAGCCAGGAAAGGGTATTTTTACCTCAGGCAAAGATCACTGCCTTAAGGGAGCTGATTCAAGTAGTCCGCCTTTGTATGAGGCTGCTGGGAAAGATGGTAGCTTCATTCGAAGCAGTGCCCTATGCTCAGTTTCATTCAAGACTGCTGCAACACAGTATCCTGTCGGCCTGGAACAAGAAAATTCAGGCATTAGATTTTCCGATGCACCTGTCTCATGCAGTGTATCAGACCCTCAATTGGTGGTTAATACCCGAAAGCCTGCAGAAAGGGAAATCTTTTCTACCGGTTACCTGGACGGTGGTAACAACAGATGCCAGTCTTTCGGGTTGGGAGCAGTTCTGGAACAGTCTGCGGTCCAAGGGGTATGGTCCAAAACCGAGAGGACCTTACTCATCAACATCCTGGAGATCCGTGCGGCATATCTAGCCCTAAAGGCCTTGACTCTCAGGCTACAGTGTTGCCCAGTCAGAATCCAGTCCGGCAATGCCACAGCAGCGGCTTATATCAATCATCAGGGAGGCACCAGGAGTCTGGCAGCTCAAAGAGAAGTGAACCAGATTTTAATCTGGGCAGAAAAGCATGTGCCATGCATATGGGCAGTTTTCATTCCACTATTTAAGTCGCCAGCGGTTGTTCCCTGGGGAATGGTCTCTTCACCCCGACGTCTTTCGGGCCATATGCCAAAGATGGGGGGTTCCAGATGTAGATCTCTTTGCGTCCAGATTCAACAAAAAGATAGACAAGTTTGTGGCAAGGACAAAGGATCCTCTTGCATACGGGACAGATGCGTTGGTGATTCCGTGGCATCGGTTCTCACTGATTTATGCATTCCCGCTTATTCTGCTACTGCCACGACCTTCGCAGGATCAGGCAGGAAAAGAAGTGAGTACTTCTGGTGGCCCCAGCTTGGCCCAGGAGGGCTTGGTATGCAGAAATAGTAAGGATGACAGTAGGATCCCCATGGACCCTACCATCACGTCCAGACCTGTCATCTCAAGGTCCAGTGTTCCATCCTGCCTTACAAACGCTAAATTTGCCGGTTTGATATTGAAACCCACGTTCTGAAGAGTCGTGGGCTTTCAGGTCCTGTGATTTCTACCTTAATCAATGCAAGGAAGCCAGCTTCCAGAGTGATTTATCATACAGTCTGGAAAGCTTATGTATCCTGGTGTGAATCCAGGGGTTGGCATCCCAGAAAATATGTAATAGGTAGAATTCTTGACTTTCTACAAATGGGATTAGAAATGAAGCTGGCCTTGAGTACCATCAAGGGCCAGGTCTCGGCCTTATCAGTATTTTTTTAACGGCCACTTGCTTCACATTCTTTGGTCCGAAACTTTATGCAGGGGGTGACGCATCTTAATCCTCCGGTTAAGGCGCCCCTAAACCCCTGGGACTTGAATTTGGTTCTGTCAGTCTTACAGAAACAGCCTTTTGAACCAATACGTCAAATTCCCTTGGTCTTGTTAACAAGAAAGTTAATTTTTCTGGTAGCCATTTCTTCTGCTAGAAGAGTATCAGAATTAGCAACTCTTTCCTGTAAAGAGCCTTATTTAATCATACACAAGGATAGAGTGGTATTGCGCCCTCATCCTAGCTTCCTATCGAAAGTGGTTTCAGGTTTTCATCTAAACCAAGATATTGTTCTGCCTTCCTTTTTTCCAGATCCCTGTTCTGCGGAAGAAAGGTCACTACATTCTTTGGATGTAGTAAGAGCAGTCAAGGCCTATCTGAAAGAAACTGCTCAAATTCGCAAAACGGATGTTTTGTTTGTGCTGCCAGAAGGTCCCAATAGAGGACAGGCAGCGTCAAAATCTACCATTTCTAAATGGATTCGACAAATGATTATTCAAGCTTACGGTTTGAAACAGAAAATTCCTCCTTTTCAGATCAAGGCACACTCCACAAGGGCTATTGGTGCTTCTTGGGCGGTGCATCACCAGGCCTCTGTGGCTCAAATCTTCAAGGCCGCAACCTGGTCTTCAGTCCATACATTCACCAAATTTTATCAGGTGGATGTGGGAAGGCATGAGGATATCGCCTTTGGGCGTAGTGTGCTGCAGGCAAGCGGTACGAGGTCCTCAGGTCTGATTACACCCTACGTTGTGTGGTCCCCTCCCCTCAGATAGCATTGCTCTGGGACGTCCCATCAGTAATTACTGAGGCTCTGTGTCCCGTGATGTACGAGAAAGAAAATAGGATTTTTATAACAGCTTACCTGTAAAATCCTTTTCTTTTGATGTACATCACGGGACACAGAGGTCCCACCCCTCTAATACACTTATATTGCTTTGCTACAAAACTGAGGTATTCCTGCAAGGGGAGGGATTATATAGGGGGTTGAACTTCCTGTTTAGGGTGTGACCAGTGTCCAATCACCTAGTGATACCCTATATAACCCATCAGTAATTACTAAGGCTCTGTGTCCCGTGATGTACATCAAAAGAAAAGGATTTTACAGGTAAGCTGTCATAAAAATCCTATTTTTTTTTTTTTTTTTTTAAGATCACGATTCTCTCACGATTCTTACAACGTAACATCTTTTACACGATACAAAAAATTGGGCTAACTTTACTGTTAATTTTTTATTGATTAAAGTGTGTTTTCTCCCAAAAAAAGGCGTTTGAAAGACCGCTGCGCAAATACAGCGTGACATTAAATATTGCAACAACCGCCATTTTTTTCTCTAGGGTCTCGGATAAAAAAATTTTTATATATATATATATATATATATATATATATATATATATATATATATATATATAACATTGTAACACTTAGTCCTTTTTAGATCAAAGGAATAAACATCAGTCTGTAAATGAGGGAAGTTTAACCACTTAAAGACTAAACCTTTTTCTGACACTTGTTGGTTACAAGTTAAAATCTGTATATCTGTATTTTTTGCTAGAAAATTACTTAGAATGCCCAAACACTGTATATGGATATACAGTGGGGACAGAAAGTATTCAGACCCCCTTAAATTTTTCACTCTTTGTTATTTCGCAGCCATTTGCTAAAATCATTAATAGCCCTTTCACACTGGGGCGGGGGCGGCGTCGGCGGTAAAACGTCGCTATTATTAGCGGTGTTTTACCATCGGTATGCGGCCGCTAGCGGGGCGGTTTTACCCCTCGCTAGCGGCCGAGAAAGGGTTAAATACCACCGCAAGGCGCCTCTGCAGAAGCGCTTTGCCGGCGGTATAGCCACGCCGTGCCATTGATTTCAAAGGGCAGGAGCGGTACAGGAGCGGTATACACACCGCTCCTTCACCGCTCCGAAGATGCTGCTGGAAGGACTTTTTTTACCGTCCTGCCAGCGCATCGCTCCAGTGTGAAAGCCCTCGGGGCTTTCACACTGGAATTAAAGTAGCGGCACTTTCGGGTCGGTTTGCAGGCGCTATTAGCGCAATAGTGCCTGCAAACCGCCCCAGTGTGAAAGGGCTCTTAAGTTCATTTTTTTCCCTCATTAATGTACACACAGCACCCCATATTGACAGAAAAACACAGAATTGTTGACATTTTTGAAGATTTATTAAAAAAGAAAAACTGAAATATCACATGGTCCTAAGTATTCAGACCCTTTGCTCAGTATTTAGTAGAAGCACCCTTTTGATCTAATACAGCCATGAGTCTTTTTGGGAAAGATGCAACAAGTTTTTCACACCTGGATTTGGGGATCCTCTGCCATTCCTCCTTGCAGATCCTCTCCAGTTCAGTCAGGTTGGATGGTAAACGTTGGTGGACAGCCATAGAATTAGGGCCAAAAAGTTCTATCTTGGTCTCATCAGACCAGAGAAGCTTATTTCTCACCATCTTGGAGTCCTTCGGGTGTTTTTTCGCAAACTCCATGTGGGCTTTCATGTGTCTTGCACTGAGGAGAGGCTTCCATCGGGCCACTCTGCCATAAAGCCCAGACTGGTGGAGGGCTGCAGTGATGGTTGACTTTTTACAACTTTCTCCCATCTCCCGACTGCATCTCTGGAGCTCTGCCACAGTGATCTTTGGGTTCTTCTTTACCTCTCTCCCCAAGGCTCTTTTCCCCCCCGATAGCTCAGTTTGGCAGGACGGCCAGCTCTAGGAAGGGTTCTGGCCATCCCAAACGTCTTCCATTTAAGTATTATGAAGGCCACTGTGCTCTTAGGAACCTTAAGTGCAGTAGGAATTTTTTTTGTAACCTTGGCCAGATCTGTGCCTTGCCACAATTCTGTCTCTGAGCTCTTCAGGCAGTTCCTTTGACCTCATGATTCTCATTTGCTCTGACATGCACTGTGAGCTGTAAGATCTTATATAGACAGGTGTGTGGCTTTCCTAATCAAGTCCAATCAGTATAATCAAACACAGCTGGACTCAAATGAAGGTGTAGAACCATCTCAAGGATGATCAAAAGAAATGGACAGCACCTGAGTTAAATATATGAGTGTCACAGCAAAGGGTCTGAATACTTAGGACCATGTGATATTTCAGTTTTTCTTTTTCAATAAATCTGCAAAAATGTCAACAATTCTGTGTTTTTCTATAAATATGGGGTGCTGTGTGTACATTATTGAGGGACAAAAATAACTTTTTAACAAATGGCTGCAATATAACAAAGAGTGAAAAATTTAAGGGTGTCTGAATACTTTCTGTCCCCACTGTATATCCATATACAATGTTTGGGCATTCTAAGTAATTTTCTAGCAAAAAATACAGATTTTAACTTGTAACCAACAAGTGTCAGAAAAAGGTTTAGTCTTTAAGTGGTTAAACTTCCCTCATTTACAGAAGATGTTCATTCCTTTGATCTAAAAAGGACTAAGTGTTACAATGTATCTCTTTATCTCTGTCTAAGAGACTTGGCAGGCTGCCTGTTTTTTTTTTTTTTTTAGACCGCTGTCAGCTGTGAGCAAAGATCTCTGTATAGAATAGGAAAAGGATTTGCTAAGATTGCGAGGGGGGGCGGGGAGGGAAGAATCGCGATCTGATTCTTTAACGACTAATCATGCAGCTCTATAAAAGATGGGGTATCAAAAGAAATGAAAAAGGTAAGGGTTATACAAAAATGTAATACCAACATAAATAATGCAAATATTTTAAAACCAAGATACATTCCTTTTACATATGCTGGGTTTTTTCCTATGTCCAACTGCACGAATGTGCCAAGGTGGACTAACATGCTATTCAACGTCCATTTATAAAGAACAGTCATCAAGATCAGGAAGTATTACGAATAAGGGAGTTACAAAAAACTTTGAATTTACAAAAAGGTGGAGGAATATGAAACCCTTTTTTTTTTTTTTCTTAATCACAGGAACCTTCTCTTGCTACCAGAACAGAAATAACAGTGCTCACTGCATGCCAGTGCAGAGCTACTTTTTACAGCTAAAATGGCAAGCTGCAGTACCTAACTTACCAACAGGAGGTAACACTGGATCAGTTAGCAGAATGGGCCCCTAATTTTGTGTGCAGTGTATTTTTTATTTTTTTTTAAAGTGGTTGTAAACTCCAAAAAAAAAAAAAAAAACACCCTGCAAGACAAAAGGCATAATGAGCTAGTGCCGGCCTCCGGCGCTGTGATTGGCCGGAGCTGCGATGCACGGCAAGGCTCCTGAAGAAACGTCATCAGCAGGCTGTTTCTTCAGTGCGGATACAGTCAATATCTCCTAGTTTAAGAGATATTCACGGTACCTACAGGTAAGCCTTATTATAGGCTTACCTGTTGGTAAAAGCGATGTAACAGGGTTTACAACCACTTTAATGGGAATCCTAATAAATAGTTTTTTTTTTCAAAACAAATAATCTGGGACATGACTACAAAAAATGTTACATAACATTTAGTAGAAGTTAAATTGCTTGCATATAGAATTCCATAGATCAGTTTCAGAGACAACAAGACATTTAACTCCGACAATCTATTCAGCATCAGCACCTGTCAAAAGTGACTCCCTTCCCAACAAAGACCAGGGGCGGCTCCTTCGGGTCAGGGCTACCAGTATAGTGGATTTCCAACAGGACTGGAGGTTCATCAGACCCTTTGGCCACACTTAAAAATGCTCCCATCTGTTGCTCTTCTATCCATTGCTTTGACCTAGGGAGATATTTAAAAAAACATCAAGTTATTTTTTTCTCCTTTTAAATGATCAAAAACATTTTCCTAATTAGTAATAAACCAACCGCAAACATTTACATGTAATAATGAGATTGCAAAGTGCTGAAAAAGGAAACTGTAGTGGAGTATTGGTGGACCTAGTACAGAAAAAAACAAAAAAAATAATTGTTTTGTCCATGTCGATTCTTAAGACTCTTTATTGCATTTCCACAAAAAAAAGCATTGTCAAAAGGGATACCTTTTAGTGGCCAACTAAAAAAATATAAGCTCTGGGCACGCCATAGCTCCCTCTTTAAGTACTATGGCAGATAAAAGGCTGAAATCGCAAAATACACAAATATATATAAGGGTTATACCCAAAAGGTGCCCATTAGCACTGCAATGTGAAGAGAATGCTCATGACAGAGCTAGCTATATACACCATGATTTCAGTGTGGATGGAGGAATTTGCATTGCTAGCTGTGGCAGAGGGACAAATTTTCATAGGTCTTCAAAATGAGGACAAAATCATTACTGGAGTCCAATAAGCCTGTATTTGGCAGCTCACCCCGACCCCCTCCCAAGGATTGAACATTTGCCCATGTATAGAAATACAAGTGTAATAGGTCAAAAGAGAGCATGGGAAGATGTCTTGCCCTGCTTGTTGTAACCAGTTGAAAAAAATAAAGACTTTGGGCTCTTAAGGATTTTTCATTTGCCGCTCTGTTTGACTTCTTACACTTAGATATTGTGTTCAGACATCCACAGCACTCACAGCTGTCTGAATACCTGAACAGTGACTGCATCCAATCAGATTTTCCACCCACCTCCATCAATTTTGAAATTGGAATTTTTAGTGTTGCCTTGCAGAGGATTACAGGAGTTTGTGTAAAAATACATTCTGTAGCTATAAGTGAAATGATACATATCTATCTCCGATATTGCAGCGTTTTCTACCCTGCTACCAAATGATCGAATGTCTGCCGATTACAGGTGTCCGTATCCAACTGTCACTGTATGTCTGATTACCTTCTTTGGTTTGTTGTATGTAATGTGCCCCTGAGCTGGTTAAGTGTTTAAAACTAAAATTAATACAAAAATATCTGATTAAATATATGTATATATTTGATTAAAATGTTTTTTTTTTTAAATTCTGCGATTGGCAGTGAAAAAATAACGAATTTATGATTTATATTTTAGTTTCCTCCTGGAATCATGTTAAACAGTGCCAACACACAAGCAGTCTTTGTACTGTTAACAGAGAAACATTTGGGTCGATTTACTAAAACCTGGTGCAGCTGTGCATGGTAGCCAATCCACTTCTAACTTCAGCCTTTTCAATTTAACTTTGATTAAAAAAAAAAAAAAGGAAGAAGAAAAACTTGGACGCTGATTGGTTTCTATGCAGGGATGCACCAGATTTTGCACTCTATAGTTTAAGTAAATCAACCTCACTGTTTCATGTGACATTTTTATATTATGCACAGACACAAAACGTACCTTGTGAAGACCTTCACATTGCCTCCCAACTTTCCCAACTTCTCCTCAAATATCTGAGCAAACTTAGTAGGGGTCATGTAGTTTGCAGGCGCTTCCATCAGATAGCGGGCCAGGTTCTGCCCCTCTGCATAGGACACTCCTTTCTGCCAGGCCTCTACTTCTTGGCTAAAATAGAAAAATGCAAATCACACTCCTTGATTTCATCTTTACCATATACAGAGCTTTATTTAATCACTGCTGGTATTTAATCACCGCTGGGTTTTTTATTTTTTGCGCTATAAAAGAAAAAAGATCGCAAATTCCATTCAGTAAAAAAATGCATTTTTCTTCGTTTCTGTTATAAAATTTTGCAAATTTGTAATTTTTCGTCATATATTTTGGCCAAAATTTATACCGCTACATATCTAAAAATAACCCAAATCGGTGTATATTATTTGGTTTTTGTGAAAGTTATAGAGTCCACAAGCTATGGTGCCAATCTCTGAAAATTGATCACACCTGAAGTACTGACTCATTTCTTGAGACCCTAACAAGCTAGGAAAGTACAAATACCCCCCAAATGACCCCTTTTTGGAAAGTAGACATTCCAAGGTATTTAGTAAAAGGCATGGTGAGTTTTTTTAAGTTGTATTTTTTTCCCACAATTCTTTGCAAAATCAAGATTTTTTTTCTATTTCTTTTTTTTTTTTCACAAAATTGTTATATTAGCAGGTTATTTCTCACACACAGCATATGCATAGCACAAATTACACCCCAAAACACATTCTACTATCCTGAGTATGGCGATACCACATGTGAGAGACTTTTCCACAGCATGGCCACGTAGAGAGGCCCAACATGCAGGGAGCACCATCAGGTGTTCTAGGGACATAAGTTTCAAATCTAAATTTGACTACCTTTTACACTTTTGTGAGGCACTGTAGTGGCATGGATGTGGTATGGATGAGAACTGATGTGGCATGGATGAGTATGAATGGGGATGAATAAGCCGTGGATGGGGATGAATGAGCCGTGGATGGGGATGGCTGAGTATGGCCAGGTACGGCTGGGTACGACTGAGTATGGCTGGGATGGCTGAGTATGGATGGGTATAGATGGGATGGCTGGGTACGGCTGAGTACGACTGAGTACGGTTGGGTATGGCTGAGTATTGCTGGGTATGGCTGGGTATAGATGGGATAGCTGGGTACAGCTGAGTATGGCTGGGTACGGCTGAGTACGGCTGGGTATGGATGGGTACGGCTGAGGGGGGATGGGATGGCTGAGCATGAATGGATGGATGAGTATTGCTGAGGATGGATGGATGGCTGAGCATGGATGGATGGATGAGTATGCTGAGTATGGATGGGTGAGCATGGATGGATGGATGGATGAGTATGCTGAGTATGGATGAGTATGCTGAGTATGGATGAGTATGGATGAGTATGCTGAGTATGGATGAGTATGGATGGATGAGTATGCTGAGTATGGATGGCTGAGCATTGATGGATGGATGAGTATGCTGAGTATGGATGGCTGAGCATGGATGGATGAATGTGCTGAGTATGGATGGCTGAGTATGGATGGATGAGTATGCGGAGTATGGATGGCTGAGTATGGATGGATGGATGGATGGATGAGTATGCGGAGTATGGATGGCTGAGCATGAGTGGATGGATGAGTATGCTGAGCATGAATGGGTGAGCAAGGATGGCTGAAATAGGCACTGAGCAGCGCTGTGGGCACTACACATCCAGCCCACAGCACTGCTGCCACCGATCTCCCCCCTCTTCCCTCGCACTGTACCAATAGGAACCGTGACGCCGGTTTGTTTACTAGTGATCACTCCGTCATTTGACGGAGGGATCACGTGGTAAACGGCCGCTATCATCCTTGAGAGGACCCAGCAGTCACGGATGTTCTCGGGTGCGCGCCCCAGTCATAGTGCGCCCTCCCAGATTTATGCGACCATTTTGTTTTTTAACAGGAAAGCAGAGGGACTAGCAGGAACACCAGCACAGCTGCACCACATTTTGCACGCTCCAGTTTTAGTAACTCAGCTCTCACTGTGTCATGATTTTGGCATAGACTCGAGTACAAAGACTACTAAGCAGTCACGTAACAGAATAGGCAATCATTTTTTGTGGTGAAATCCGGCCTACGGTTGATGAAAAGAAAGTGGTTTCCTGGCCATTGTGAATTACATATCGTATATTAAAGAAGACAAACCACTAGTTTTTTTTTTTTTTTTTAGCGAACATACACAAAGTTATAATGCTATGGGAGCATATGTTTTCTAATAGGAAAGTAAAAGAGCATGGAACTATTAAATATTAACTACAATTTCAGGATATCGCCTATGAGCACTACATTTCAGCCCTGTGCCAAACCAATTAGGGTTGAATCTGATGATATTCTCTGAAATCACACAGCGATCAGGCTATCTCTTTTGTTAAAGCTCAACTCCAGGAAACTTGAAAAACTCTCATTTGCAGTGGGGCTGCTTTTTATATTGTGGAGTAATGTAAAAGCACCTGATCCTCCACTCCCCCATGCAATGGCGTTGAACTGTCCTTCAGCATCATCACGCGTAAAGCAGGACTATAGTCCCTGTATAGATCTTCATAATATCAAGACTTTAGACCACCGGAGCATGGGGGGAGAAGGTGCTTCGGGGATTCTAGTAGCATAGAGGAGGAAAAGATTGGGAAAGTAACTTTTCTTTCATATGCCCCCTAGACCTGAACATCTAGTTAACCCTTGCAGTTTGGTCAGAGCCCCACTGTAAGGCCTGGTTCACACCTATGCAGTTTGCTTTTGATCCGTTTCTGCAGTGCTTTTTGCACACACGTTTTTACGTGCCTTTCACGCTTTTTTTTTTTTTGGACAATTTGTTGTTGTGCAGATTAAAATACACAAAAAGCTCTACATGCTTTTCTGCAGCTTCTCCATTGAAGTCTATTGAACCAAAAGCGCATCATTTTGCATTTAACCACTTGCCGACTAGCGGGCCGGCTCCATTGCACAAATCACCGCACCGGTACGGCGCTTCATGGAATAGATACAGCAGGCATGCGCCCATGTCCACTGGCCACCCACGATTGCTTCACAGAGAAGCAGAAGGGGATCTGCCAATGTAAACAAAGCAGATCCCCGTTTTGTCAGGGGAGTACTGTGTGATCGCCTGTTCCTAGTGATTAGGAACAGCGATCTCTCTGTACTTCCAGTCAGCACACTCCCCCCCCCACAGTTAGAAACACCTCCCTAGGACTAACTTAACCCCTTGATCCCCCCTAGTTTTAACCCCTTCCCTGCCAGTATCATTTATACAGTAATCAGTGTATTTTTATAGCATTGATCACTGTATAAATGTCACTGGTCCCAAAAAAGTGCTGATCACTGCCATTACTATTAAAAAATAAATAAATAAATAATAAAAATGCCATAAATCTATTCCATATTTTGTAGATGCTATAACTTTTGCGCAAACCAATCAATATTAGCTTACTGCGATTTTTTTTTACCAAAAACATGTATAATACATATTGGCCTAAACTGATGATGAAGAAATTAGTTTTTAACAATTTTTTTTATATTTATTATAGTGGGTTTTTTTTCAAAATTGTCGGCATTTTTTTGTTTATAGCTCAAAAAAGAAAAAACGCAGAGGTGATCAAATACCACCAAAAGAAAGCTCTATTTGTGGGGAAAAAGGACATCAATTTTGTTTGGGTACAAGGTCGCACGACTGCGCAATTGTCAGTTAAAGCGACACAGTGCCATACCGCAAAAAAGGGCTTGGTCGGGAAGGTGGTAAATTGTTCTGGGGCTGAAGTGGTTAAAAAGTCCCGGACCCTTTCCAAAAACACAGCGGCTGAAAAAAAAGCTTAGATATGAACATGTCCCATAGGAAACCATGTTGAATGGTCTTTAGTGTGTTCCTGTAAAAAGCACTAAAAAACGCATTGGTGTGAACCAGGCCTAAGGAAGAATCTTCAAGTTTCCCAGAGTTGATCTTTAAGGATAGCCAAATGTGTGAGTGTTGGGAAAATAGTTGCGGCCACTCTGATAAATATATAGCTGGAGTGACTGACAAGAGGCTCTAGTATTTTTAGTACTTTTACCAGATCCGTAAAGGAGACAGCTAATAGATTCATGAAGTTGATATGTCGGATTCACAGGAACACAGCTTTACATTTATCCACATGTAGAGGTCTTTTTTTAAATTATAACAGAATTATCTTTGTGATCACATTGATATAAAATATTTAGCAAGTATTCCATTATACAGTACCTCCCATAAGGCCTTGTAGAAACAAGTTTCTTCTTTTTCTTCTTAAGCTCATCATATTCAAACAGCCCGAGGAGTGCACCTTCCGCTGCTGCCTGGGCATCTCCACAGGGGTCCACCTCCACTTGTTCAATTTCCATATCCTGTAGCTGTCTGCAGGCCACTGCACAACAAATCATAGAACAAATACACATTCCAAGATTTAAAAGTTAAATCCATTAGTATATTATATCTCTCGTTTTCTGTTTTATGTGTGCTCTTATTGTTAATGACGTTTAGGCCCCTTTCACACTTTTGCGACTTATCCTGCAACTTGGGACTGCAAAGACGCATGACAAGTCGTACTCCATGATTTCCATTGAGTACCATTCGTATCTGTGTGACTTCAAGTCCCAGCGACATCAAAGTAGTCCCTGCACTACTTTGGTCCGACTTTGATGTGACTTGAGATCCATAGACCTCAAAATTACACAGGCACTGCTTCCAGTCGTGACAAAATCGCACGACTTTCAGGTCGCACAGGGGCCTTAGATCAATTTGACATTTCTCATTTTAAAAGTGTGTATGAAAGTTCTGGCTGTAAGTGTTCGCCAAGAGCCCATTCACATCACACAGTGCCCAGTATTATGCCTATAATGCATGCAGTGGCGTAGCGTGGGGGGGTGCGGAGGGGGCCGTGGCCCGGGCGCAACATTTGGGGGGGCGAAATTCCACTCCAGGCAGTGTGTGACACTGCCGGCTCCGTCCCCCTAATGTTTACTTCCTGTGTCCCTGAGCTCAACTGCAGCTGGTGCCCTGTGATTCGGCGAATGGGGACATGTGTGGCAATGGGGCTGGCCTATCTGTGATCACGGCGGGGCTGGAGTTCCGCCTCCACCCCCATGTGAACACCGCTGCTGTCTTCACCTCCTCTTGGCTTCCCCCTGTCCTCCGGATTGATGCAAGCTACAAGCTGCAGGTGAGGAGGTGGATACAGTCATGGGAGAGGGAACAGCCAGGCGGAGAGATTAGACAAGCAGTTAGAGTCAGTATAAAAAAAATAAAGGTCTGGTCGTCAGTATAAGTGGAGTGTAGTGGACAGTGAAGTGCGGTGTAGTGGAGAGCGCGGTGTAGTGGACAGCGCGGTGTAGTGGACAGGTAGGTCAGTGTAGAATCAGGTAGGTTAGTGCAGTGGTCAGGTAGGTCAGTGTAGGAATCAGGCTGGTCAGTACTATTGAAGGAAGGGAAGGGACTTGGAGTGCTAAAATTCCGCAGGTTAAGGACGCAAGTTACTTGCCTTGCTCCGGGTGCTGACAACCCACGCTACGCCACTGAATGCATGCACTGGTATGCAATTTGAAGGCACGCTGCATTATATTCTTTTTTTTTTTTAACAGAAAAGTTTTTATTTGTCTCCAAAAGGAGAGATTTAAACATACAAAACAAACAAATAAAAAGAATGTACATATCACATATTGCTGCTACATAGAATACGTACATCGTCATAGTGAGCATTGTCAAATCAAAAAAAATTTTTTTACTACCTCACATTATGTTATTGCTTATATATTCCTACCATCTATAGGTGATTACATCAGGGAAAAGAAAAAACTTAACTTCATAGTTTATACAGGGTATTGATCATACCTCCTACCTAACAATACCTTCAGGTAACTAGTCAGAATCCTGCTTTTATCTATTCGCCAGTATATCTAAGTATTGGACTATGAAGGATCAAGGAGTTGGGGGGGGGGGGAGAGTGGAGGATGGAGAGGATAGGAGGGTAGGGTGAGAGAAAGAGAAAAGAAGGAAGGATTCAATCAGGGGTGAGGAGAAGAAGGGGGGGGGGGGCACATCCTATGCTAGTGCATCACATATTCTGTTGGTCTCGTCAAACTCATTATTTAGACCATGCTCCCCAAATTTTGGAAAATTTCTTAGGGCATTTGCAGTTAATGTATGTGAGTTTGTAAAGTGGTAATGTGGAATTCACCAGGGCCTTCCATTGGGAGATCGTAGGGGGGTCAGATCGTTTCCATTTCATTAGGATGGTTTTCCTTGCATAAAATGAGGTGTAGAATACGAACAATCTTTTGTGTGTATTAGAGATAAGATTATCGCATACTCCAAGAAGTAAGACAATTGGATTCATTTGTATTTGTATGTTGCCCACCGAGTTGATAACATCTACCACTTCCAACCAAAACTGCTGTATAATAGGACAGGACCAAACCACATGTATAAAGGTACCTAATTTCCCTTTACACTTCGGGCATCAATCTGATTGTGTCGGGTATATTCTAGACAATCTCTGCGGTGTGTAATATGCTCTATGAAGGAATTTGAGCTGAATATATCTATCCCTTGCTGACACCATAAGGGGAATGTACTGTTGTATTCCCTCCTCTCAATCATCAGCAGCAAGGGCAGGTAGATACATTTTCCACTTGTCATAGAGCTTGGTCCCCCCAACCGGTTCCTCACTCATTATCCTAAGGTATAGGGAAGATAGAATGTGATCTATGTTTTTAGAAGGCAGATGCATCTGGCAGGTACAACAATGCGTCATCGGCGTATAATGAAAGACTTTCAGTCAGTGGACCAACCGTTATTCCCCCAACCTCTGGGGATACTCTAAGTAGGATAGCCAGGGGTTCAATCGCTAAGGCAAATAGTCCTGGGGACAGTGGGCACCCCTGTCTGGTTCCTCTGCCTAAAGAGAAGGGGGAGGAAAGTATTCCGTTTGTTCTCACTTTTGCTGTTGGGTTACTATGTAGGAGCCTTATCCAGGAGATAAACTTGGGGCCAAAATTAAAACGTTCGAGCACCTGCCATAAAAACTCAGACTCCACCGAGTCGAAGGCCTTCTCGGCGTCAAGAGAGGCCACCACACCCGGGGAGTTCGTCTTCTCTGCATGGGATATATTAGTATAAAGTCGACGCAGATTAATGTTGGTGCCCTTGCCCGGCATGAAGCCCGTCTGGTCGCCATGAATTATAGAGAGGATGACCGAATTAAGTCTGTTTGCTAATATTTTGGTAGTTATCTTGGCATCTACGTTTAAGAGCGATATGGGGCGGTATGAGGCACATGATGTAGGGTCTTTATTAGGTTTGGCTATGACCACAATCACCGCCTCTGACATAGAAGGAGGGAGACTACCCTCTTGCAGCATTTTTAGGAGCAGGTTATGATATTTGGGGACAATAAGTTCACGGTTTGTCTTATAAAATTCTGCCGGTAGACCGTCAGGTCCCGGAGTTTTTGCTGGTTGGAGTGATGCCACAGCCGCCTGGACCTCCTTGACCGTGATTGGGGCATCTAGTGCAATGCGGGCCTCTTCTGAGAGTTGTGGGAATTGTATTTGGTCTAGAAAGGTCTGCAGGTGTTCTTTAGTAAAAGTGGCCTTGGAGGTATAAAGATGTTCATAATACCGTACAAATTGCTCATTGATACCTATGGGATCAGAACGGAGCACACCCTGGTCATCTCTTATGTGAGTGATATGCGATGAGGAGGAACGTTCCCTGGCCAGCCATGCTAATAGTCTACCTGTCTTTACTCCTTGCTCAAAAATTCGTTGTAACTGAGCAATCAACTGTTTTTTTGTGGTCTCAATCCTCATTAGAGAAATTTCCCTGTGTAAAGATTGCATAGCTTCATAAGTCAGTATGTCGTTATTGTGGAATATTCTTAAAATGTATTGCAGTGCTCACTTTCTTTTTTTCAACATGTACAGTAAGTACATGTGCTCCAGCATGTTATGATGCCTTGCATGTCATATTGCGCTGCGCATTGGTGGGAACTGTAGCCAAATTATCCTGTCCTTGCGTGCTTCCAGTCAACACCTAACTAAGCCTAAACCTGACCCACTCCCATTCTAAGCCTATTCTATCTACTCTGTAAAAGGAAAGATGCCTATACTTACCTATTCTGAAGTCACTCCAGTCTGGTCACATGGTCGGGTCCCAGTACCCGGCCTCAGTGCAGAGGGGGGTCAGTTGACAAGGGATGCCCCATAGTAAGCCTATGGGTGAAGCAGTGGTTTTCTGCGATCGCTCCTCTACACTGAAGCTGCCGCTGGAGAGATCATGTGACTGGACCATCTTGTCTTCAGAATAGGTAAGTATAGACATCTTTCCTTTTACAGGGTAGATAGAATAGGTTTAGAATAGGGGTGGGAGTGTTTAAGCTTAGTTAGGTTTTAAGTGGAATTACACTTTAATGTGTCCCTGTTTCCACTATCAGTCACAGTAAGGCATGGTTCACAATGCACCACCACAACATGACCAGATGCCAAACCAAAGACCATTACCTGACACTGCAGTTCTGATGTTCTCCTTCCTCTCATTCCAAACCTCATGATGGTTAAAACCAGCAGATTCTTTACCCAGTCCAACCACTACAACACTGGGAAACTCCTAAAAGAAACAAGAACAAAAAAAGGTTTTCTCTAGCGCATATATAAACGCAAAAACTCCAGCCAAGAAGAGAAGAGCACTGGCGGCCGATGGATTGAGGAATACAGTAAGTATTGCAGCCTTTTCCTCTAACCCCTAGAGTTAACAAGAATTGAACCCTTGCAGTGCGGGAGCGGGGGTGGTGGGGGGAGCAAGAGTTTTTTTAAACCCCTTTAAAAATAAACTCCAAGCACACAGTTGAACACACAGATTATGTAGAAGGAAGCGGTTTTACCTAACAGTGGATTTGGATTTTTGTGCAACCAGTCGAGAGATTTTCAAAGCTTTGCCCCACAGCCCAGTAGTAGTCTACTGCTACAGAGAGAGGCAGGTAATGGCTGCTTCAACTTTGTCTGAACCTCTATACTAATAGGAAGGTACAGGGAAAATTAGGAATATATTATATTAACAAGACTGCCATACAATCAAGATCAAATGAGTGGACATATTTTAAAAACTTGCCTTAGGCCGGGTTCACACTAGTGTGAATTGGATGGATTCCCCCCATCCAATTTGCAATAGCAGGAGATTGTGACTGGCTCTCTATGGAACCGGTTCACATATCTCCGCAGTGGTTCTGGTGCAATTTGCACAGGAGCCCTGTGCGTCTTTCGGTTTGTTTCAGGTCCAAATTCAGCCCAAAATTCGGGCTGAAATCGGACCTTAAACGGTGGAGGAGGCATCGGACTTCTGCTGTGAGCCGTTGCATGCTCATATGTGAACCCAGCCTAAAGCTTTGTACACACGGTCGGATTGTTGGCCAACAGAGCGTCAGACTTTTGTTCGAAGTGCGTGTGCTGGGAACTTGTCTTTCATACAAACGGTACACAATTGTCAGCCAACAAACACGAACGTAGTGAAGTATTACGTGAAACTTCAGCTCTTGGGCGCCACCCTTTGGGCACCTTCTGCTAATGTTGTGTTTGGTGAGCATTGATTTTGAGCATGCGTGTTTCTACTTTGGACTTTTGTGTGCCGGACTTGTGTACAAACGATACAAAATCTAACAACAGACCGTTGTGCGGCGAAAATTTACTAGCCTGCCATCCAACATTTGTTGGCTGAAAGTTGGACAACAATTGTCTGATGGAGCGTACTAACGGTTGGATTTAAGGCAAACAGTCTGTCATCACACAATTCCCAGACGAAAATCCGATCATGTGTACGGGGCTTTAAAGTGAACAAAAAGTGAACATAAACTAACTAAACTATTGCTGGCACCTCCTGATGACAGCCCATCAAGCTAGGTTATGTTTCCAAAACTTATCCAAATCACCGTTGGCACCAGCAGCTACTCAGAGAAGTTTATTTTTAATTATTTTTTTTTTTTTTTTTACTTTAGGTTCACTTTATTATTGTTTAGATTGCTTTATCCATTTTCTTTCTGGGGCCCCAAAGCACATTATCTGCTATTAAACTTGGGTGCACTCAGTAAAATGTTATACTAGAGGTAAATTGGCCAGGAGTCAATTGACCTACCAGCATGTCTTTGGAGTGTGGAAGGATACCGGAGTACCCGGAGGAAGTCTATGCAAGCACAGGGAGAACATGCAAACTCCATGAAGATAGATAGCATTATTTACTAAAATTGAAGCACACAGAATCGGATACAGCTCTGCATAAAAACCAATCAACTTTTATTGTTAAAGCTTAATTGAACAAGCTGAAGTTGGAAGCCGAAGTTACAGTGCACAGCTGTACCAGATTCTGTGTGCTCCTGTTTCAATAAAGAACCCCCAGTGTGTCCTGACCAAGAATTAAACCAAGGACCCCAGTGCTGCGAGGTAGAAATACTAACCACCAAGCCACTATTTCTATTAAACAAGGAATAATAGTATAAATATTTTATTATTAATAAAAATGGTGTATAACTATAAATAGATTGTGAGTTTTGATACATGTTACAATGAAATTCTGCCTATAGAAAAGAATACCTCATGTAAACCATAAAATATGCGTGATTTGCCTTTCTTGAGCGAAGGTCCAGATCTACAGGCAAAACAGACAATGTACCGGTTTATTTTTGTCAAACGTCAGTGACCATTACAAAGCCATAAAGCATATTAACCGTAGAGCTGCACGATTCTGGATAAAATGATTTCACAATTTTTTTACATTCAAAAATAAAAAATAAAGATTCTCAACGTAACATCATCTTTCGCATTATACAAAAAAAATTGGGCCAACTTTACCGTTTGGTTTTTTTTAGTTCATTGAAGTGTATTTTTTCCCCCCAATAGCTTTTGAAAGACAGCTGCACAAATACAGCATGAAATAAAATATTGCAATAACCGCCATTTTATTCTCTAGGTCTCTGCCAAAAAATATATATATAACGTTTGGAGGTTCTATGTAATTTTCTAGCACAATATACTGATTTTACGTTGTAAGCAACAAGTGTCATAAAAAGGCTTAGTCTTTAAGTGGTAAACTGACCTCATTTACAGACCGAGGTTTATCCCTTTGATCTAAACAAACCAAAAGATACATTGTTTCTGTTTATCTCAGCGCTGACCAATTGTGGAAATGCCGGATTAAGATCGTGAGGGGGGGGGGTTTGAATTGAGATCGCAATTTTTTTAATGATTAATCGTGCAGCTCTAACAAATGGTAGCAGAAGATTTACATTACCTTATCAACTGATCCCTCAGCTTCCCAGACACAATGCTATCAAACCTGTCCCCTGCCTGAGTGAGGACCAGATTTTCTTCCTCCTTATTTTTTTCATACACACCCAACACAAGACCCTGAAAAAAAAAAAAATTAATTTGATACATGTTTTACAATTGTGTGCGGCTGTATATAGAGTGAAGATTATTTTTTGGTCATTAGCATTTGGGTTGAGTTTTTTCAATGGTTAAATGCTGGAACATTGTTTACAAAAGTGTTCTTTGTACATATATGACAACACAGATTGGTTACAATAGCTTTGAACTTAATTACAGGAAAGCTGGCAGAGACAACAAATGAATGTATTAACCACTTGAGCTTCGAAAGCTTTAACCCCATTCATGACCAGAGCATTTTTGGATGATCAGCACTGCTCTACTTTAACCACTTCAGCCCCGGAAGGATTTGTCCCCTTAATGACCAGGCCCTTTTTTGCGATAAGGCACTGCGTCACTTTAACTGACAATTCTGCAACACTGTACCCAAACAAACTGACATTTTTTTTCCCCACAAATAGAGCTTTCTTTTGGTGGTATTTGATCACCTCTGCGCTTTTTTTTTTTTTTGCGCTATAAACAAAGAGCAACAATTTTGAAAAAAAAAAATATATATTTTTTTTTTTTACTTTTTGCTATAATACATATCCAAAATAAATATATAAAAAAACAAATTTATTCATTAGTTTAAGCCGATATATATTCTTCTACATGCTTTTGGTTAAAAAAATTTAAATAAAATAAAAAAAAAAAAAAAATCGCAATAGGCGTATATTGATTGGTTTGCGCAAAAGTTATCGCGTCTACAAACTATGGGATAGATTTAGGGACTTTTAATTTTTTTTTAAATTGTTTTTACTAGTAAAGGCCGGACAAATCTGGCCCTAAATGACACTTTTTGGGCACTGATCAATGTAAACATTACACTGGCAGGGAAGGGGTTAACACTAGCGGGCGATCAAGGGGTTAAACGTGTTCCCTAGGTGTGTTCTAACTGTAGGGGGGGGTGGGCTCACTGGGACATGACAGATCACTGTTCCCGATCACTGGGAACCATAGATCTCTGTCATGTCTCCTGTCAGAATGGGGATCCGCTTGTTTACACAAGCAGATCCCCATTCTGCCTCTGTAATAGGTGATCGCAGGTCGCTGGTGGACATAGGGTCCGCCCGACCCGTGGGCACGCTCCCGCCGCATACAGTGAGAGCGCACCAGCGTGCACCTGCAACTGCGTGAGTCACCGTACAGGTACAGCAATTCGTGCAGGAGAGCCGACTTGCTGCAGTATATCTGCGTGAGCTGGTCGGCTAGTGGTTAACTGGTAATTGTTCGGTCATGCAACGCTGTACCCAAATAGAATTTTTATCATTTTTTTTCACACAAATAGGAGTGGTATTTGGTGACCACTCAGTTTTTTATTATATAAACAAAAAAGGGCAAACATTTTGAAAAAAAAATTATATTTTCTCATTTCTGTTATAAAACATATGCAATAAAAGAATCAAAAACTAAAATCTCTTCATAAATTGAGGCCAAAATGTACTCCAAGTCTTTGTTAAAAAAAAAAAAATCTCAATAGATGTATAATAATTGATCTGTGTGAAAGTTTAAGCAACTAGAAACAATGGTATATATACTGGAATTTATGCAGCTATAGATGCTATACTGTAATGGCGGTGATCAGTGACTTATAGTGGGACTGTGATAGAGTGGGTGGGAGGGCAATCCAGTGCTAACACATTATCTGGGAGGGTCACTAACTGACACTAATACAGTAATAATACTGTACACTGACACTGGCTAGAAAATGGTTAACATCTAGGGGCAATCAAGGGGTCAACTGTGTGCCTAACAATGTGTAATGTGTGCTGCTTTTACGTTACTGTCTGGGTGTCGTCCCCCCCCCCCGCTTTACAGGGAGAAGAAAAAGCCAAATTGCTGTTCCTCTGCACACAGAGATCTGTGTGTTTATGTGATTGGACACAGCCGATTACAGCCAAAATCATTGGCTGAAATCTGCTGCCAAACTCGTGCTATGTCCAATGACAGCACGGGTTGGAAGGAAAGGATTGACAAATTGGGCACATTAAAATTAACCCTTGCAGTAGGTCAGCGCCAAAAAGAGACCCATTTCATGAGCAGTTGTACCTACTATTCCTAATGCCCGGTGTTTGTTTTCTAAATGTTTACATACTTACGGACCTTCCCAGGTCCAAAATTAATACTGAGTGGAATTAAGTTTGGCCCTCAACAACAATTCCAGTTTCTCACGTAGCCCTGGGAAAAATTATTTGCCCACCCCTGGTCTGAAGACTCCTACTCCATCTGTATGGTGGTAACGTGCCACCTACTGATCGGAGGAAAACCTGCACCTTACTACAACTATCTCATAGAAACACATACTTTTGACAAGTAGTCTCCAAACTGCAGCCCTTTGCTTGTTTCTAATCCGGCCCTAGGAGCATTATTCCTCACACTGTCAGCCACAGTAAGGCATAGTTCCTCCCACTGACACCAACGACGGGGCGCCACTCCTCCTCCCACTGATACCAACGACGGGGCGCCACTCCTCCTCCCACTGACACCAACGACGAGGCACCACTCCTCCTCCCACTGACACCAACGACGAGGCACCACTCCTCCTTCCACTGACACCAACGACGGGGCACCACTCCTCCTCCCACTGACACCAACGACGGGGCGCCACTCCTCCTCCCACTGACACCAACGACGGGGCGCCACTCCTCCTCCCACTGACACCAACGACGGGGCGCCACTCCTCCTCCCACTGACACCAACGACGGGGCGCCACTCCTCCTCCCACTGACACCAACGACGGGGCGCCACTCCTCCTCCCACTGACACCAACGACGGGGCGCCACTCCTCCTCCCACTGACACCAACGACGGGGCGCCACTCCTCCTCCCACTGACACCAACGACGGGGCGCCACTCCTCCTCCCACTGACACCAACGACGGGGCGCCACTCCTCCTCCCACTGACACCAACGACGGGGCGCCACTCCTCCTCCCACTGACACCAACGACGGGGCGCCACTCCTCCTCCCACTGACACCAACGACGGGGCGCCACTCCTCCTCCCACTGACACCAACGACGGGGCGCCACTCCTCCTCCCACTGACACCAACGACGGGACGCCACTCCTCCTCCCACTGACACCAACGACGGGGCACCACTCCTCCTCCCACTGACACCAACGACGGGGCACCACTCCTCCTCCCACTGACACCAATGACGGGGCACCACTCCTCCTCCCACTGACACCAACGACGGGGCACCACTCCTCCTCCCACTGACACCAACGACGGGGCACCACTCCTCCTCTCACTGACACCAACGATGGGGCACCACTCCTCCTCCCACTGACACCAACGATGGGGCACCACTTCTCTCACTGACACCAATGATGGGGCACCACTTCTCCCACTGACACCAACGATGGGGCACCACTTCTCCCCCTAATAACAACGATGGGGCACTACTTCTCCCCCTAATAACAACGATGGGGCACTACTTCTCCCACTGATACCCGTTATGCTGTATTGCTTACTCCCTCTGATGAGTGCAGCTCCCCTAAAGTGTGAAGGACAGTAAAACTTTGTTTAGAAAGTTTGGAGACACCTGCTTCAGACAATTGACCTACCAGAATGTTTTTTGGCATGTGGAAGGACACTGGCACAAGGACAGGGAGAACATGCACACATCATTTAGATGGAATCCTGTTTGGGGTTCAGATTCCTCTAGTGCTGCAAGGTAGAATGCCATCCATGAAGTCCCTGTGCATTCATCACATGCCGGGGGGCCCTGCACGGCTCCAAAATGTTGCACTTTGTCCATTGTGACGTGATCAGCCATCAATAAAACATTTGGTGGGTAGGGGGGACGATCCATGGTGTGCCAGAAAATATGTACATTGATTGGACACATAATTCTATGTAGAGTGTAGCCGGTTTTGGACCTCATCCCACAATGCTGATCAGTAGTATGTAGATATCCAAGACCCAGCAACTCAACACAAGCCAATACCTGATCTGTCTCCCTTCCAAACTGCCTCTATAGAGTGTCCAGCATGAATATTATATTACTATAAACAAGAATAGCAGCTTCTGTGTGTAGACACATCATGATAATACATGTGTCATGCAGACAGTACATTTAATACACAGCCAGGGAGAGAGGAGCTCACCTTCCTGCCAGTGTTGTAGCATTGAGCTGACAGTGACAGGCGCCGGCAGCTGCCGTGGTGAAGACTCCTCTGCAGGACACATCTGATCGGATGCAGCATGATGTCTGCAAGGACCTGTCACTGCACAGCTAGTGCCCTCTAACATGTGACTGGAGGCGCACAGTGATGACGTTGTAGCAGCTGGACTGCCCGCCCACTGCCCTATCACAAGAAAGATCCCAGACCCCGCCCCTTCATCACTTCTACATGTGTCTATTATTGTAACTCACGTCTGCCACCTAGCGGTACTGCACAGAATAGTCACTTACGGCATAGCAAGTCATGTACAAGGCACAAAGGATCTGAGAAGTGCAGAAATCCACAGCAACCAATCAGAGACCATCTGTTTGACAGCAAACCTCTAAAAGCAGGGCTGGCCCTATGTTCTTCATGTATTATTTCTTTTTAAGTTTGTATTTTACATGCTTTTATTATTTTATGTCCAGCACTGCATACCTCCCAACTTTTTAACATGGGAACAAGGACACCTATTAACAAAGGTATGTAGGCATAGGACACACCCCTTGCCACGCCCCCTTAAAGGAGAATTATACAAAAAAATGATTGGTTGAACTCACGAGTGCTTTTTTTTTTTTTACCACTACTATTCCTTTATATTGGGTTTTCACATTTACAAATGAAGCCATCTAGAATTTGGATGAAAGGTTTAGCACTGGGAAACACTTTTTGAAAGATAAAAAGTGCATTTTATATACAACTATATAGATCAGACCAAAATTTGGGACAAATGAGGAGGAAAGAGGGACAGAGAGACTTTGTTCTAAATCAGGGACAGTCCCTCGAAATCAGGGACAGTTGGGAGCTATGGCACTGTATGATAATGGAGGTAAGTGATGTGAGCCTGCAAGAAAGCTGTTACCTATATGGGCCAAACATCTGCAGCCAGGGCATTCCCCACCCTGTAGCTGCATGCATAGCTCACAACCGTCCCTGATATGGAACAAAGTCCCTCTGACCCTCTTTCCTCCTCATTTGTCCCTCATTTTGGTCTGATCTATACAGTTGTAGATAAAATGAACTTTTTTTTTTTCAAAAAGTGTTTCCCAGTGCTATATGATAGGAAGGAAGGAGGGAAAAAAAGAGAAGTGGCCAATCCTAGTGGAGTATTATTTTTATTATAAAAATGCAAATAGTAGTAGGTGGAAGCTTGTCACGTCCAGTAAGGAACAACACTGCGGGGAACTGTAGCCTCGAGGAAACTAGGGAGGACGCCGGCCGGTTGATTCAGCAAGGAGGTGATCCGAAGGTGTCAGACAAGGAAGTTTATTTCTCTTTTTGCAAATTATTTGTTTGAAAATTATTGTTATAGCGCTACCTTACCTAAAAATTGCAATTATTTTGGGGTTTATGCTTTATAACTTACATAAAGTCTTTGCAAAAAATTTTCACATAAAATGTTTTTTATTTTTTTTGTATAATTCTCCTTTAAGGGAGTGTGCCCTATGCCTACATACTTTTCCTAATAGGTGTCCCTCGTTCAAAAAGTTGGGAGGTATGTGTATGTATATATAAAGGATGTATACATTGGTCAGCCATAACTTTATGATCACCCATCTAATATTGGATAGGTCCCCCTTTTGATGCCAAAACAGACTTGACCCATCGAGGCATGAACACCACTAGATCTCTGAAGGTATGCTGTGGTATCTGCCATCAAGCCATCAGTAGCAGATCCTTTGAGTCCTGTAGGTTGTGAGGTGGGGCCTCCATGAGTCATTCTTGAATGATTTTTGCAGTGCGGCAGGGTGCATTGTCCTGCTGAAGAGGCCACAGCAATCAGAAAGTACTGTTTCCACGAGGGGGTGTATTTTGTCAACAATAATGTTTCGGTAGGTGGTACATGTCAAGTATGATCCACATGAATGGCAGGACCCAAGGTTTCCTAGCAGAACATTGTCCAAAGCATCACACTGTCTCCACCAGCTTTCCATCTTCCCATACTGCATCCTGGTGCCATCTGTTCCCCAAGTAAGGGATGCATATGCACGTGGTCATCCACATGATAAAAGAAAATATGATTTATCAGACCTGACCACCTTATTCCATTGGTCCGTATTCAAGGCCTGATGCTCACGTGCCCTTTTTAGGCACTTTTGGCTGTGGACATGGGTCAGCATGGGCATCCGGCTACATAGCTCCATACACAACAAACTGTAATGTCCATTTTTATTCTACTTTCAATACATTAACTCCAGGGACAACATGTTTACTTGATGCCTAATATATCCCACCCACTTTCAGATGCCATTGTAATGAGATAATCAATAATATTCACTTTAGGGGCGATTTCAGAGACATCTATGCAGGTTTCTGCACAGATGTCAATGGAAATCACACCCCAAATCACCAAAAGTAGTACAGAAACTACCTTTGGGAATCGGTCCGATGCTGCAAATGCAGCGACGCACCGATTCGGACGCTGCATTTCCGCCAATTGCCACCGATTTGGCATGCGATTTGACATCTTAAATCGCATGCAAAATTGCATCAATGTGAACCAGGGCTAACACACACCTAAAATAGCTGTCACCACAGCAAAAACATGCACTGTTCACTGTATCTGCTGTGACTGTGACACTCACTGTCACTCCAGACAGAAATTTAAAATATGGCAGCTTTTTTCAAAGAAGCAAGGATTCTTATTTTGAGCATTTAGAGAAAAAGCTTGAAGGAGAAGTTTGGGTTATATTAAAAAACAAACATACAGTACATACTTACCCCCATGCTTCAGCATCAATCTGTTGCTTCAGCCGTCTCCTGCCAGTTTTAAGACCGAAAACTGAGTGATCACATGACCACTGATCGCTCAGTTCTCAGTCTGCTCAGAGTGGAGCGTAGTGACTGTGAGTCACCGTTCTCTGCTCTGCCCCTCCAGGGTTTGCTGGAGCTCTGGGCTGAAGAGGGAGCAGGGGCAGCTGGCTTTAGCTCTCAGCAGGCAGCTGGGTGGATCTTGACAATATGTTTTGGATCCTTCCACAGCCTGGAGCTCTGTGATGTCAGCTGACAGCAGGCTTTAGCCCACTATAAGCTGACTCTGGGTCACAGGAGATAAAAAGTCCACTCCTGTGACCCAGAAGATAAGTATGACCAAAAAAGCACTGACCATACTTCTCTTTTAATGATTTTTATTGTTATAATGTTATAATGAAAGGAAGAAAAACAGTGCAAAAAATATTTCCAGAATATAATATTACAAAACAGACACTGAGCAACAGCAGATAAACAGGAATAAAAACAAAAAGTACCTATCGAAGTTGACTGATGTTTGGTTCCGTCAGAATCCAGATCACTGCAGTGTAAATCTAAAAAATTGAGAGCTCTTGAGCTACAGATGCAGCCATCTTTTCTGAAACCTGAGGAGGGTGGTTAATAACAAAACCAAAAGTCTGAGGAGTGGTCTGGGGTGTCAAAATGTTTTATATTGTTCAGCAGACACTCTCTTCATGCTAGTTTTTTTTAATGGAATCCATTCTTCCCAATGACCCTGTTTTACAACATTACCATTTGCAAAAGACCAAATATGACATGTCTTCAATATTGCTTATATATTTGTGTAGATGATTGTTATGACTATAATTTTATCAGATCAGGAATTATGGAATATGACTGGATTGTGAAAGCTGGCAGTGCACACAACTCAGACACCGCGTGCAAACTTTGTGTGTCCCCCACACTGGTGCTTGCTTAAATTTATTTAAAAATGTTTTATAAAACTTTATTAAATATAAACCTTTATTAAGTCATAGGTGATTTAGTGATTTAGGTAAGCACTGGTTTGAATGCGAGACACAAGAGGCTATATCCCAATTACTTGAGGATAAGGACTTTATAAGAAGAGTTTCTTTTTTGTTTACAATTGGATTGTTACTTTATAATAAGTTGTTACAAGTGTTTCAAGATTTATGCAGGAGGATTTATTTGGATGGCTGCACATTTCAAGATTTATACAAAATATTTGTATGGTTGTACATATATTTTTAAAGTTATGAACAGGGGCGGCCCGTCCATTAAGGGTGCACTGGGAGCCCCCCCCCCACCGTTCATCGTTGCCTCCCCTATCCATGTGTCCTGCCTCTTTCAGTACACTGGCGCATTGGATTACAATGCGGGGGGGGGGGGGGCTGTTTTTTTGAAGCACCAATTAGAGCCAGATTATATTAATAGGCTTCTATATTATTATATTAATTAATAGGCCCTATAGTAATAGGCTTCAATATAGGGAGGCTCAGGTCACAGAGAGTGAGCACCGAGCCCACCCAGGTGTGTTACAGCAGCAAATGAACATTCGCTGTTGTAAAACTGATCCTCCTCCTGGCTAATCAGGAAGCGGGTTTTCACACTGGTCACCCGATTGGCTGAAAGGACTGGCAATCCTATTGGACACCTAGGAGAAGGAGCGGAGGAGCAGCTGGGCCAAGCCTCTGCACCACGCTGCCTGCGATGGGGTAAGTGCTGGACCGGCAAACAGTGGGGGGGGGGGGTTTGCCGCCCGGGGGGGGGTGAGTGATTGTTTGACGTTCACCCCCCCAAAACTCCTCATCTAGGATGATCGTGATGTGAACATATACTGGGGAGAAGCGTATTGTCCAGCCTCCCCACAAAATGGCGCCCCCCAGCGAGTTCATACCATACTTGAATGTTAAGGGTCGTTGTCCTGCTGGAAGGTGAAACTCAGCCCCAGTATCAAGACTTTTGCAGATTCTAACAGGTTTTCACCTAAGATTGCCCTGTGTTTGGCTTCATGCATCTTCCCATCAACTCTGACCAGCTTCCCTGTCCCTGCTGAAGAAAAGCATCCTCACAACACGATGCTGCCACCACCATGTTTCACGGTGGGGATGGTGTGTTCAGGGTGATGGGCAGTGTTAGTTTTCCGCCACAAATAGCGTTTTCCTTCTAGGCCAAAAAGTTCAATTTTGGTCTTATCTGACTAGAGCATGTTTGCTCTGTCCCCCAAATGGCCTTTCGCAACCTTCAAATGGGACTTCTTATGGCTTTCTTTCAACAATGGCTTTCTTCTTGCCACTCTTCCATAAAGGCCAGATTTGTGGAGTGCACGACTAATAATTGTCCTGTGGACAGATTCTCCCACCTGAGCTGTGGATCTCTGCAGCTCCTTCAGAGTTTCCATGGGCCTTTTGGCTGCTTCTCTGGTTAATGCTCTCCTTGCCCGGCCTGTCAGTTTAGGTGGATGGCCATGTCTTGGTAGGTTTGCAGTTTTGCCATACTCTTTCCATTTTTGGTTGATGGATTGAACAGTGTTCTGTGAGATGTTCAAAGCTTGGGATATTTTTTTATAACCTAACCCTGCTTTAAACTTCTCCACAACTTTATCCCTGACCTGTCTAATGTGTGCCTTGGCCTTTGCGATGCTGTTTGTTCACTAAGGTTCTCTAACAAACCTTTGAGGGCTTCACAGAACAGCTGTAGTTATACTGAGATTAAAGTACACACAGGTGGACTCTTTTTTACTAATTAGGTGACTTCTGAAGGCAATTGCTTGCACTAGATTTTAGTTAGGCATATCAGAGTAAAGGGAGCTGAATACAAATGCACGCCACACTTTTCAAATATTTATTTCTAAAAAATTTTGAAAACCATTTATAATTTTCCTTCCACTTTACAATTATGTGCCACTTTGTGTTGGTCTAGCACATAAAATCCCAATAAAATACATTTACGTTTTTGGTTGTAACATGACAAAATGTGGAAAATTTCAAGTGGTATGAATACTATTTCAAGGCACTGTATATATTGCATATATGATGGCTGTGATAGTCCATTAACAGTAGTTATTTGTTAGTGTTGTTTTTTATAGTTTGTTTGCTGGGGACTCCGGATAATGAAGTGGTTTGAAGGCCTTTTTTTCTAATGTTAAATACCTTTTTCCTACAGGCTTTACACTATAAGTTGTCCTTCTTTCTCATCCCTCAAAGTTGGCAAGTATGTCACAGTGTTGCTTCCTTGTTGACCCAACCAGCAAGGTGCTTCTCTATTGTTGCTCCCTCAGTAGTGAGCGAGCTTCTGCAGTGTTTTAGCCAGTATGGGAGCAACGCCATAGAGTATTCTCTTTAGCAATCATGTTGGTGCAGAATCTATTTTAGGGCTCATTTATACTAGGAGGATGTAAATGTTATGCCAGTATTCTCCTGAAAATCAAGAACATATTCATCAATATAACACATCATGTTTCTGCCCACAGAAATGTTCTTTAAGCAGTGGGGTGGCCAAACTTGTCCAATACAAGTTCTGGACTGAGAACCCTTTGTTATTATGTGTGTGTATATACTGTACATATAGTATATTCATATATCCACATGTGATTTTCAGATGCCCATGTTGGCCACGCTATAGTGTGAATGGAACCGATTGTTTTGTCTATGCATTGGAACTGCGTTGGGCTGGTGTAAACAAGAAACTGTTCTATTGTTTGCATACCCTCATATACTATACTTGTGTTTATTATAGCACCAACATATACCCAAGTATAACAGGGCACAGACATTCATGTCTATGGGAAGCTGTACGCTGGACCTAGACTGCCCAGGTGGAGGAAACACGCCAGGCATTTATGGCTCAACTGCTTGTGTGCAATAGCCTTTAAGGATACAGTTCTTTAACAAACTAAACGTCATTCACTTATGGTTTACATCTACTTTAACATTCTGGCAGTTACTGAAAGTCTTGTATTATTGATACCACTGTCTACATTCATGGTCTTATCTCACTTCTGCTTGCCAGAATAGCCATAGCCTGATGAATTAAGTAATCAAAGCAATTTGATACTTATAGGTGAAAGACGACTCTTTACAGAGAGTTCAGCTTTCTTTCCGCTATGTCTTACTCTACTTCTAAGCACTCAGCTATTCTCTGCAAGGTAATGGCATAGCAATGGAGGTGGGTGTAACTCATTTTATGAAACCTGTAGCCAATGTGACATTAGTGAACTGGCAGCTCAAAGTAGTAAGAACGCTTGGTGCCTGCTTACTGTACAAGCTTTTTTCTAGAGTACTCTGGAACCCCAAATCCCAAGGCATGCTTTTATGAATATACAGATGTGTTTTTTTCCCCCACCCCATTCCCCAATGTCCCATAACTGTAACAGGCAATTTCATTGCCAGTTAGTGAGTTATAAATGTTCAAAGGCCAAAGAGTCAAACTTTCTATTTGAAGTATTTGCATAAAATACCACACATCTGTTTGTGCCTGCTATTGTTTCAATTTTGCTAACATTTATTACAAATACACATATTTATGTATCTCTTCCCTGCATGCTTTATGGCAATACCATTATAACACAGATAAACTGAAGTACCTGTATACATTAGGTGATTACTTCCTGCAACAGCACCAGGTAATCATCAAAAGGTTTGTGTTTATATCCTTTAAGATGTGACTGTGCGAGGCCCTGCCACTGTGAAAATGTAGGAGAAAATGACACAGGATTCACATTTAAGCCTAATGCCAAGTTCCAGACTATAGTTTCGGAGCAGAGAAAGTTGTGTTTTTGGCTTTCTATGGATTCTGTAAATGTGGATTCAAGCCTGGAGCTTGAAGGTTTCAAAGTGTCTTGGGTGGGACAGAACCTTCAATCCTGTGTCTAAATATTACTGGGTGCCTGCAGCCTGTGTGAATACACAGGTGTGCAGGGTCGTTATATATTGAAGCCTGAGGATAGCTCAGGGCTCCCAGTTTGGAGACAGGAGATCTCATCCAAGGGTCAGAGGTCCCGTTCCAAGAGTCAGGTTGGCTCCTATCAGGGTGTAAGGTAGGGTTGCCACCTCATCCCTTTAAACCTGAACACATATTAATTATACAGGTTCTGTGGCTGATTAAGATGGTAATTAAACTCACTTGGTGCCTTATCTGCATTTAATTAGCCTCAGAACCTGTGTAATTCAAAGGTGTTCGGGTTTAAAGGGATGAGGTGGCAACTCTAGTGTAAGGAGTACTCCTATCCAGAGGGCCAGGTCTGGCCGCGCTGCAGGTTGCTGTGACTAAAGGCTGAGTTAGCTGAAAGAACCAGGAGAGCTGGGCAACACAGTCATAGGGACTGGTAAGAAGAACAGCGGCGCTGCTGACAAGGGAGCCAGGTGGCTCTGCTTTTTCTGGTAACTGTTTATGTGGATGAACTCCCCTGTGTGGGCAACTGATGTCTATGTGAACTTTTTCCTTCATTCTTTCCAAAAACATTGGGCTGCCACACCCTAAAATACAGTTTGGACTGGCACAACTCATAGGAAAAGCACCTACCACATGAGCATAATGACTCCAATACCACAATGAGTATTTACCCTTTTGCAGCCAAATTAGGATAATACTTACTGCATTTCTGTTACATGCCACCATTTACATAACTTAACAACAAAAAATTACAATTTGCAGCTTACATTTTTACATGCTCTTTTCTGGAAATTCCAACAGGGAAGCATTCTACTTAGTGCTCTTTGTTATGAAATGAGTGGGGGGGGGGGGGGGGGGTAGATCTGAACACCTTCTATCTTAACAGAAGGTTAAGGGTTAGGGAGCTGGGCTTCTCCATTTTATGTTAAGGCCTCATGCACACAGGACGTTTTGAAAACCCTCCTGGAAGCCTTTCCTCCTTGCAGCAGCATTTTGGCAGAAAAAGAGTCTGATGCTTGTAAAGTGTCTAAAGCTTTTAGGCGCGTTTACAGGCATCAAGAGCTTGGGCGTTAATTCATTTTATTGGCCAGAATAATAATTCATTGAAATGAATTAACGCTTAAGCGATGAACGCGCCTAGCGTTTAGGTACATTTAGCATCGTCAAGCATTTTTTCTGCCAAAATTCTGCTGCTCCTGGAGACACTGGCAGAGGGTTTTTTTCCTGCCTCTAAATGCCCCTGCCACTAAACGCTGCTAAAAGCCTATGTGTGCATGGACACATGGAATAACATGTAGGGGAGCAGCTGCAAAAACATCCAGTGTGAGGCCTAATGGGAACTGGAATCAGTTGGTCCCCATCCCAAGAATTGAGATAGATCTCACTAAGTTAGCTGACAAATGCTTGCAGTCATCCATGATACCTTCTTCTCAGAAATATCTAAAAGGTAAAACATATTAAAAAAAATTAAGGTATGCTGTATGAATAGGAACACATACTAAACATATAGTGGGGTTTTCAAAAATTTTACTACAAAAGTGGAAATGCACTTTAACCTCTTTACGCCGGCCTCACACATATATATGCGGCCTCTTGGCGTGTGGGCCTTCACACCGAGCAGCTGCATAAATGCGGCGCTGTGCAAACCACTTACCAGAGCCTGTTACCTGCGTGCTCCCAGAATGGTAGCGGCCAGTTACCGGAAAGCTCCTGATACATACTAGCGACTGGGAGCTTTCCTATCATGTGATCACTGTGATGGCCAATCACAGTGGTCACATGCCCTGAATGCCTGTCTCCCGGCTTTTAAAACCCTTAAAAGGGCCAGGAGGCGGTCGACGGGAAAGGGTTAAGGAAATCCTTGTGGTTTAGTATCTTGGCCATAGTAGACTATTAACAGGCAGCAGTCTATTGTTGCCCCCCAGGGCCGGATTTCCCACGAGGCCATCGAGGCCAGGCCTTGGGGCGGCAGTGGTGCAGGGGCGGCACCGCTCCTGCGGCGACTTCTCGGCTTTCACGGCCGCCCCCCCGCACTAACATAGCAGCATGGCAGGTGCGGCAGGTCCGTGCCTTCTCTAATATCACTGCACTTCCCCCTCCCCAGACTGCCTGTCTTATTCACACAAAACATGAAGTGCGGCCACTCTAGACAAAGGGCGGGACTTTTTAAGTTAAGGAGTGGGTGATTGGTTGCTAGGCAGCGGGGCAGTCCCAGCAATAAATCACTCACTTTTAACGTGAAAAGTCCCGCCTGTTGTCCGGAGCAGCCAGGCTCCATGTCTTGTGTGAATAAGGTAGGGTTCTTTGGGGAGGGGGGGTGCTGTGCTGTAAAGGAGTTTGAGAGAGGACTGTGATGGGGGCTCACTCTGTGATTTGGGGGGTCAGTCTGTGATGGGGGTCTGTGATGGGGAGTCTGTGATGGGTCAGGACCAGTTTGTGATGGGGGTCAGACTGTGATGGGGGGTCTGTGATGGGGGGGGTCAGTCTATGATGGGGGGGTCTGCTATGGGTCAGATCAGTCTGTAATGGGGGTCTGTGATTTGGGGGGGTCAGTCTGTGATGGGGGGGTCAGTCTGTGATGGGTCAATCTGTAATGGGGGGTCTGTGATGGGGGTTTGTGATGAGGCGGGGGGGATGTGACCTAAGGGGGGGGCTAAGGACACTGATGTAAAAGGGGGTATGTGATGTAAAGGGGGGACTGAGGACACTGATGTAAAAGGGGGTCTGTGATGTGAAGGGGGGGGACTGAAGACACTGATGTAAAAGGGGGTCTGTGATTTCTGCACTAGCAAAACACAGGTCTCTGCAAGGGCAATAGAAAACAATTGTTTTCTATGTGTCCTGTTCACACTGCAACAGCGCCACTGCGTGCTGAGCAGTGTGGTGCAAAATGCATACTGTTTCTATGCACTGCAACTGAGCTGTGGTGCATAAAAATGAATGAAAATGTATTTGCATAAAGAACTATTTACGATCATCTTTGGGTCAAGAAAGGCTGAACTGTTTAGCTTTACTTGCCATTGAGTCAGAACTTTTAAATACTTTGTCCTACGAAGATATTATCGATGAGTTTGCCAAAAGAAAAGTTAGAACTAAAAAATTGTAGGGAGTTTCTTACTGCTATAATCTTTAAAAGGCATTATTTTCAGTGTTCTCGTGTGTGGAGATGTTTTTAATTGATCTATTGTAGCAGTCATCAATAAAGGACGAGAATAGTGGTGTGGGTGTGTGTTCGTGGGGGGGGGGGGGCGACATTGAAGGACCCGGCTTTGGGGCGGCAAAGGGAGTAAATCTGGGCCTGGTTGCCCCCATAAGGAGTACCTACTTTCTGGATAAATCGTTATATAGTATATTCGTTGCAGATTGTTGAGCTATGTTTTTTTTTGTGTATTGCTCTCCAATGAAGCAGAGCCCATTAGTAGGTGCTGCTACAGCTATGGTTAAAAAGGAACTTCACCCTTGTCGTAAAAACTACAACAAAGGCACCTTTAGAAATGTGAAATGATGGCAATCTACAAATAGATACATCTAGATAATTGCAGGCTTCTTATTATTTGCATAATTGTAGGTAAAAGCAAAAATGTTAGCTAATGAATGTAAGATGATTTCATATCAGCATGTATCAGCATATCAGCGCTACATGCTCGATTTGATTTTTAGTGAAGGGGGAATGGTCAACTTTAATGCAAATATTGAAAGAAATAGGTGGCCTGACACTGCTTGCTAAAACACAGGTTGCTTGGCTGTCTCTAGATCCAATACTAACTGATCCAGAACAAGCATTTATTAATGCTTGGTCATATCAAAACTTCTGATCTGCATATTTGTTCCTGGTAAGCGACTCAGAAAGCCATAGGATAAGCATGGCAGGCAGGCAATCAGCAAGTGTAGAGGGGGCAGGTCAGCAACTGACCCCAAAAACTCTCTTCTAGCAAGTTTCCTTCCAAATAACAGGCCACATACCAAAGATGTTCAACTCCACCCAAGGTTTATTGCAATGAGTGCAAACTGCTCACTCCCACCCAAAGCCATGCTCCCAGCTTGTTTCACCCACAGCAGGGCTTAATCATGGAGATGTTGGGGGCAAGGCTTTGGGTGGGAGTGAGCAGTGTGCACTCACTGCAATTGTAGCGCTGGTAGATTTGCGATCTACCATCTGATAGGTAAATTTAGTAACTTTTTTGTTAGGAAGGTTAGATTTGCCTCTGTTCCAGCTTGGCTGACCTTGCGTGTGTTTCCATACTGAGCCGTGGGTGTCGCTGTTGCCGCTGGCTGGTGTTGGAAAGGCAGCGTGTCTAAGTGTATGGATGCTCTTCTGTCCCGGAGACAACTCGGTGGAGGTGGACCTCCGAGTTGCATTCTGGGTGAGGGTATTTATGGGACAGACGCCATATTTTGGGGTTCGTTTTACAGCCACTTGCTGGCCCTCCTGGCCGACAGGTATGCATTAGAGTCCTATCTCGTGGTCCTCCGTTCCGGAGGCCCATGTCGCTGCGGCGCAGGGGTGGGCCCAGAAGCTTGTCTGGGGCCTACCACAGCGGCAGAGGAATGGTCCTGAGCTGTCTATCCAGAGTGAAGAAGCTGGACAACCGAGGAGATCCCAGGGGAGGACCCGTCATGGAAGGATCATGCAGCGTGCTGGTCTGGAGAGGGGTCTGGTGACTCGGTTGGAGGACGTATCCTAAAGTAATTATACAGCATAGTGTTGCCAGGTTTGGCTTAAAGGTTCAAGCACTGTGACTGACATTCATCATAGAAAGAACCAATGCATCCTGTGGCAGAGGATTGTACGAGTTCATCCCAAACAAGTCTGTGGCAGAGACTTTTGTTCGTGCTACGTACTGGCTGCTAGGCAAGTGAGAGAGGCCTATCCAGATGTGCAAGGAGTGTGTCCCACCAAGGGAGTGCATTTTACTGAAATATCAAATCCCAAAGGACATTTGCCAAGTATCTTACTAAAAAGGTATTTGAGTTTTCCCCTGCAGTTTTCCTTCTACCTATTTCTTGCTACTTCCTTCGTTGAAGGTTTAATAAAGCATTGAAAACGTACTCAAGTGTTGGTGCGTGTGTCGTCCAGAGGTAAACTCAACGGAACCCTAGACCCGGTGAAACAGAGGGAAGGAGAGTGAAGGTAACAAGCCCGCTTAAACCAGTAGCTCCACCGAGAGTTATTGCTACACAATAAACTTTGGGTGGAGTTGAACGTCTTTGGTATGTGGCCTGTTATTTGGAAGGAAACTTGCTAGAAGAGAGTTTTTGGGGTCAGTTGCTGACCTGCCCCCTCTACACTTGCTGGTTGCAGTAAACCTTGGGTGGAGTTGAACATCTTTGGTGTGTGGGCCGTTATTTGAAGGTGGACTACAGCGGAACAAGAGCAGACTCGAGGGCCTTGGCACACGGCTGATTGCAGGAAATCAAGGAACATACAGGCCTGCTTGTGAGCGCTGAAAAGGGTTCCTCTAGCAGGTTTCATTTGTTCTGTTTTCAAGTCAAGGTTGCCTAATAATAATAAAATCTCAGAAACCAGGTTTTATCACATTTTGTATAATATATTTTGGTGCAGGTTTATTATCATGCATTGCATTGTAAGTCATTATTTTTCTGATACAAAATAAAGAATACGCACACCATTGTTTTATCATACATAAAACTCAAAAATTACTGTTAATTTTAAATAAAATTAAATTCAATTTTTTAGGTGTATTTAAAGCACCCTTTGGTCTGATACAATTTTGATTCAGATTTACTTAAGAATGAGCTTCATTGTCTCAAAGTGTTCTTTTATCCACAGATTCCATGGGGTAAAATCTCACTGTAAGTCTGAAAAGAGTAAAAAAGTCTTGAAGTAATGAGCCATCATCGTGTCAGGAAGGAATTTGTATCTCCATGAATATCACTAATACATAATATCCTCTGCAGTTACGTTTGCCTCCTCGGTTTTAGTCTTCCGCTTGGGTAGGCGTATTGCAGTGGCCGCCATAAGCAGCATATTGAAAGCATGCATTGCTCCACTCGCCACACAAACCCAAAAGGAGTCTTCATACTTCTCTTCTAGAATAACAATCCTAAAGACGTTTTCACTGAAATTAGCCATCCGATCTGTCAGGTGGTGGAGCTGGACTGCAGCTATAAAGCTGGTCACCGCAAATACAATAAACAGACCTGCAAAGATATAATTTCCATGAATAAAAATTTTCATTTCGACACAAAAGATGTACTGGTATACTATATTTTAAAAAACGTATGCTTTTCCTAATTCTAATCATATTTTGTTGCCAAAGTAATGCTTACCTCTCATGGAAGAAAGATGGGAGCTGCCATTACTGGTTTCTATCCGAAAATTCTAGTTTACTAGATGCACCTGGCCTTTAGACATCTGAATTACTGTGCAAGAGTCAGCATGCAATAAATGAAAGCCAGGGAATAATAAAAAAAATCTGAACTATTTGCTTGTATGCAGCCATTGTTCAGGTATTCAGACAGCCCTGGGGACTGTGGCTGTCTGAATACAATAACCATCAGAGGAGATTCTTCTCCAGCCATGCTGTTTAGTCTGAATACCAGAATTGAGTGATTTCTCTTGCTCAGTCCATCGTGCTAAACTAGAAAAATCTAGCCTAGTGTATGACCAGCCTAAGTATGAGCATGTTAGCCAAGAACTAGCAGTTTCAGAAGTTAGCCCTGGTTCACATTATAAATCGCCTATGAATTGCACAGAAATTCCCATGCGATTCAGTGCAGTGCGATTTGAGCCCGTTCTTTTAGAATAGGCTCAAATTGCACCTCATCACACAAAATAGTGTGTGAACGATCAGTGCCCCGATTACCAGCCCAGGTCTCCCCTGTGAGGAGATGCCGCTGATCGGCACTCCTCGCCACACACACTGTCAGTGTGAGATGAGGAGAGCCGATGCACAACACTTCCTTGTTTACATGTGACCGGCTGTGATTGGACACAGCCGATCACATGGATAAAAAGCCATGGCCACGTGTTGCTAGGACACGGTGCGGCCCGATCGCCTCGCTGCACGCCCCTGAGAGCAGCCGTTCTGGGTGCCGTCATATAATGTCCACCCAGAACAAGAGCTGCACCGTCCCTCCGTCATTTGACGGTGGGCGGGCGGCAAATTATTAAAATTGTAGAAACTTCTAGATCTAGTAGATGGAGGTTAGGAGGAGCTGTTTGGAACATTCATGAGGGCCTCAGCCAATCCCCAGTAGAGGGCTGGCAGGGGGCAAGGCTTACCTCATAAATAGGCATAAGCCATGGCAGCAGGGGCAGTTGGAGACTGTCAGTGGCCCTCTGGGGTACTCCCTAGTCTGGGGGGTGATCTCGGGCCAGGATTTGGAGGAAGCCCTTCTTGGAGGCACAGGAGAAAGTGTGAGGACATTGTAAGTACAGCAGTACTACTGGGGACTTACAAGGGGGGGAGACTGCCACACGTGTCCAGTTCTCCCTGAGGACTGCATTGTGCCAAGTCTTCATCCCTTCCCTGGAAGATCTCCTGCAGAGTCAGCCGGGTGGGCTGGTGTGAGTCAGTCTGGAGGACTGCTGTTAAAAATTAGTCTGGAGGGCTAGTGAAGGAGGCAGCTGCAGCCAGGTGGGTTGGCAGTACCTGAAGAGGTGGTGTTGGGATCAGTAGCCACAGGAGGGAGGTTGCAAGCTGATCACTGTGTTCTGCTACACAACAAGGGGATTATGCCCCGTACACACGATCAGAATTTCCGTCGTAAAAACCTTGGATGGTTTTTCCGACAGAATTCCACTCAAGCTTGCCTTGCATACACATGGTCACACAAAAGTTCTCTGAACTTTCAACCGTCAAGAACGCGGTGACGTACAACAACACTACAACGAGCCGAGAAAATTAAGTTCAATGCTTCCGAGCATGTGTTGAACTGTTTCCGAGCATGCATAGGAATTTTGCTCATCGGAATTGCTACAGACAATCGGAAAAAATTCAGTCGGAAAAATAGAGAACCTGCTCTCAATCTTTTGCTGGCGGAAATTCTCCAACAAAAGTCCGATGGAGCATATACGCGGTTGGAATTTCCGAAAAAAAGCTCACATCAGACTTTTGCTGGCGGAATTTCCAATCGTGTGTACAAGGCATTAGAGTTCCTGCCTGCAAAGAACCATTTCTAAATCTGACTGGGCCTGTCAGAATTGTTTGCAGTGATCCAGCTGGCATCTGCAAGCAAGTAAAGTGCAGGAAGTGTCGAGGCTGTTTATAGACTGTGCATAAGAGGATGTCCCTGAAGATGCTACTAAAGTGTTGTTGCTGAAGTCAAGTGGGCATCCCGTAATTTCCCATCCCCATCCAAGTTATTAACCCTCAATAAACCACAAAAAACAAAGTCACGGACTGTTCTCTGAAGTGCCTGTGAAAATTCGGTGTGCTTGGCTGTGCAGGGTGGGGGATCCCATTTCAACTGCGGCTCCTTAAGGGGTGCGCTACATGTGTATAAAAGAAGTAAAAGTTGGAAAAAAAAAAAGTGTGTAAAGTATTATTTGGAACACATTTTACTGTTTACTGTGGGTGGTACATTCACACCACAAACAGTGGAACTGTGTTGGGTGGATTTTCCAGCATAGTCCCAACGCAAGACAAGGCAAAATGCCTTGCCTCCTATGTCCCCGGATCACACCACTGCGCTGCGGTGGTTAGCACGGTTAGACCAACCGACCGACTGGGTTGTTTGTTTGCCGCCCCCCCCCCCACAAAAAAAAATTGAGCACCAGCCACCACTGCCATACAGGCTGCCATAAAAGGAAAGTAATGGGAGCTTTGTAGTAAAAGACAGTGCTGCATTTGTGAAGGAATTATAAACAGTCATGTGAAAAGGTGACTTTTTCAACATATTTGAACAGGCAAATATTAGATCTTTATTCAAACAGTGCCTACAAATAAAGGTGATATACTGTATTTGAACAAAGAATACGTAAAATTGGCATGGTGCATTTATTCTCATAACCTAAATGTACAAAAATGCAGAAATGTCTGCTTGAAAAAGTAAGTACACCCCTACATTTACCACCACTTCAAATCCATTAAATTAGTGCCAATGATTACCATCTCCTAGGGAGTATGCAGCTAGAACCTGTCCTATTAAAAATGCAAGTATCTAGGGTCTAGTGTTCTCTTTGCATTCCCTGTGCCAGAATCAGAAAAAGCTCCTTTAGCCGGGCTTCACACTAGTGCGTGCGGAAAAATGCATCTGATTCGCACAGGAATCACACAGCTTTACTGTGCACATCACGTGCGCATACCTCCCAACTTTTGAACTTCAGAATGTGGGACACTTGAGGAAGGAAGTAACCGTGCATAGTGCGCCGTGGCAAATGTGGGCGTGGTCAAACTTCTGACAGTGGGAGGAGCTTAAGAGGCGTCATTAAACAAAACTCAAGCTTCCTTGTACCTATAAAATATGCTTTTATTATTGTTTCACAAGCAAGAGTCTCATGGATACATACAAACCCCAGCACATTAAAAAAAAAAAAAAAAAAAAAAAGATAAAAGCATGCAGGGTTTTGGGGGGAATTACGTACAGAGGGCAGGGTTTTGGGATGAGCTATGAACAGAGTGCAGGTTTCTGGGATGAGCTATATACAGAGCGCAGGTTTCTGGGATGAGCCATATACAGAGCGCAGGGTTCTGGGATGAGCCATATACAGAGTGCAGGGTTCTGGGATGAGCCATATACAGAGTGCAGGGTTCTGGGATGAGCTATATACAGAGTGCAGGGTTCTGAGATGAGCCATATACAGAGTGCAGGGTTCTGAGATGTGCTATATACAGGCTGCAGGGTTCTGAGATGAGCTATATTACAGGGTGCAGGGTTCTGAGATGAGCTATATTACAGGGTGCAGGGTTCTGAGATGAGCTATATACAGAGTGCAGGGTTCTGAGATGAGCTATATTAGAGGGTGCAGGGTTCTGAGATGAGCTATGTACAGAGTGCAAGGTTCTGAGATGAGTTATATACAGGGTGTAGGGTTCTGAGATGAGCTATGTACAGGGTGTAGAAGAGGCATAATTAGAACCTTCAGGGCCCTGGTGCAAGAAACCATGAAGGGCCCCCAAAATCCGGCCTGGGCCATTCCCTCCGAGCCCTTCCCACTGATCCCACGACCCTTTATGGTCCCACAGCAGATCCCTTTCACATGTTGTGCAGTCCTGCAGTCTTGGGCCCCGTAATGGTGGCAGAAGGCCAGGGCCCAGTCGCAAGTGCAACCTTTGCTGATAGTTCCTCCAGTGGTGTCAGTGTGGACTGTGAATAGTGTCAGTCAGTACAGCAGTGGACGTGGTCAGTAGGGCAGTAGACGTGGTCAGTAGGGCAGTGGACGTGGTCAGTAGGGCAGTGGACGTGGTCAGTAGGGCAGTGGACGTGGTCAGTAGGGCAGTGGACGTGGTCAGTAGGGCAGTGGACGTGGTCAGTAGGGCAGTGGGCGTGGTCAGTAGAGCAGTGGACGTGGTCAGTAGAGAAGTAGACATGGTCAATAGAGCAGTGGATATAATCAGTAGGGCAGTGGACGGGATTGGTAGTTTTTAAATTTTTGTTATTTTATTATTATTTTTTACCATTATAATTTTATTTTACAATTTTATTTTTTATATTTTTTTTACAATGATGGGAGGGGGTGGCAGTGGAGGGCAGGATGATGGGAGGGGTGGCAGTGGAGGGCAGTATGATGGGGTGGAGGGCAGTATGATGGGAGGGGTAGCAGTGGTGGGCAATATGATGTGGTGGAGGGCAGTATGATGGGAGGGGTGACAGTGGAGGGCAGTATGATGGAAGGGGTGGCAGTGGTGGGCAGTATGATGGGGTGGAGTGCAGTATGATGGGAGGGGGTGGCAGTGGAGGGCAGTATGATGGGAGGAGGGCAGTATGATGGGGTGAAGGGCAGTATGATGAAGGGCAGTATAATGGGAGGGGAGGCAGTGAGGGCAGTATGATGGGAGGGGTGGTAGTGGAGGGCAGTATGATGGAAGGGGTGGTAGTGGAGAGCAGTATGATGGGAGGGGTGGCAGTGGAGGGCAGTATGATGGGAGGAGGGCAGTATGATGGGGTGAAGGGCAGTATGATGAAGGGCAGTATAATGGGAGGGGAGGCAGTGAGGGCAGTATGATGGGAGGGGTGGTAGTGGAGGGCAGTATGATGGAAGGGGTGGTAGTGGAGAGCAGTATGATGGGAGGGGTGGTAGTGGAGGGCAGTATGATGGGAGGGGTGGTAGTGGAGGGCAGTAAGATGGGAAGGGGGTAGTGGAGGGCAGTATGATGGGAGGGGGGTAGTGGAGGGCAGTATGATGGGAGGGGGGTAGTGGAGGGCAATATAATGGGAGGGGGGATAGTGAAGGGCAGTATGATAGGAGGAGGTGGCAGTGGAGGGCAGTATGATGGGAGGGGGGGCAGTAGGCAGTAGGCAGTGGCCATGCAGAGGCTGCGTCTTAATTGACAGAAATGGGACTGCCTGCATGGAGATGAATGAAACACCTGTGCGGGTAAACATGGCCCTAACACGGGCTATGGATTCACACACCCCGTGTGAATGAGGCTTTTTTTTTGAGCATTTCATGGCTCAGGTTCACCTTTCAACAAGAATACGGTATTCCTCTTTAGGCATTGGATAGGGATAGGAAGCAAACTTGCAGGTACAGTTCTGTCCCAACTTGGGTTTAACACTAATGTCGTGTACACATGATCGGACATTCCGACAATAACAACGTGGATTTTTTTCTGACGGATGTTGGCTCACACTTGTCTTGCATACACACGGTCACACAAATGTTGTCGGAAATTCCAAACATCAAGAACGCGGTGACATACAAGATGTACGATGAGCCGAGAAAAATGAAGTTCAATAGCCAGTGCGGCTCTTCTGCTTGATTCTGAGCATGTGTGGAATTTTGTACGTCGGAATTGTGTACACACAATCGGAATTTCCAACAACAAATTTTGTTGTCGGAAAATTTGAGATCCAGCTCTCAAACATTTGTTGTCGGAAATTCCGACAGCAAATGTCCAATGGAGCCTACACACGGTCTGAATTTCTGACAACAAGCTCCCATCGAACATTTGTTGTCAGAAAATCTGACCGTGTGTACGTGGCATAACAACTGCACAATAAATCCCAACCTGTCCAATCACTTTTTTGGTTGGGGATTAGATTATCTCCTGACGGTGGGCAGCATTTCATAAGCCTTTCTTATACAAATGTTTAAAGTGGATCTTTACTGCATCTGAGCACCACAAACCAAAAACACTATTTAATTCATTTTTAATATTTAAAGCAAACTCCCCCATTCATTCATGCTTCTATACTTTATTTTGTTAAGAAATCACTTTAAAAAAACACCCCTAGCATTTCTGGCCGTGGCCATTTTGATTAAGGGTAAATGATTCATGTAGCATTTACTTCCTGGAATCCATCTGCTCTTAGCTCAGGCATGCATGCAGGTGGCAGCGTTGCCAAGTTCCCGCAGCATTTGTTACTAACAAAACGTGAAAAATTTAATGACATAACATATTTTTTTACTGACAACCTGAAAAATGACAGAACTCACCACACAACAAAAACACAATATGAAAACACTGACAATACACATAACAAGTAATTTGCCTAGTTTACATTTGAAATGTCAACGCAACATGACAAATTATCAGCCCCTGATATTTACAGACAGTTGTAAAAAAATCACTGATTTTTACGAACTGTCTGTAAATTTACTGACAATTGGTAACCCTGGCAGGAGGGTGTGCTTAGTTGAGAAACACCCTCCTCCTTTCCTACCTCCCTGAAGACTCCTGGTATGTATGACATCATTTTCCTTAGGTAAGAAACCAGGAAGTAAATAAAGAAACCAAAAAAACAAAAAACACTTAAAACAAGTCAATATGATATAAAGTAAAACCTTGGATTGCGAGCTTAATTCGTTCTGGAAACATACTTGTAATCCAAAGCACTTGTATATCAAAGCAAATTTCCCCATAAGAAATAATGGAAACTCAAATGATTCGTTCCACAACCATTTATTCATAAATCCTTCAGTTTATAGTCCATATAAAAAGATTATAGTAATGTGATAGGTTGTGTAACCATAAAATGTCCATCTACAAATGGCAGCCTCCACAAGGGGATTATAAGCAAAATCCAGCAGGAGCTACAGAGTATATAAGAGAAGAGAGGCGTCTCTAAGTGTAGCAATATGGTTACATTTAATGAAGGTACAACATTTAGCAACTCACAGGCACATATAAGTATGCAGGCATCCGGAGTAAAGCTGTCCACATAGACCGTCCTCCGCACCGCCGGCTCTCACCTTTGTCAGTCTGCAATCGTGACCAGGAAGACTACCCTGCAGTAGAGCGATCTGAAAGCGAGGTTTGGAGTGCTCATGGAGAGCAGTGTGGAAGGAATGGCGTCGATGGCGGTGCGGAGGATGTCTGCATACTTAGATGTGTCTGTTTTAATCATCAACCATGTGAGTTTCTAAATGTTGTACTTTCAATAAATGCATAGCTCCCAACTGTCCCTGATTTGGAGGGACTGTCCCTAATTTGGAGCAATGTCCTTCTGTCCCTCATCCCACATCATTTGTCCCTCATTTTGGTCTGATCCATATACTGTAGTTGTATATAAAATGCACTAATTATCTTTTAAAAAGTGTTTCCCAGTGCTAAACCTTTCATCCAATTACTAAATTGCTGCATTTGTAAACTTCAAAAGCCAATATAAACGAATAGTAGGGGGTAAAAATAAAGCACTTGTGGGTTTAAGTATTGATTTTTTTGTATAATTCTCCTTTAAGGGTGCGTGGCAGGGGGTGTGTCCTATGCCTACATACGTGTGCTAATAGGTGTCCCTCATTCCCATCTCAAAAAGTTGGGAGGTGTGATAAATGTAATAGATTTGCTTGTCTTGCAAAACGCTCTCAAACCAAGGTTTTACTGTACTTTCCTATCTATTTACTAATGCATGCAAAATGAGGATTAAAAATAATGAAAGTTGATTGGTAAAGAGAAGTTCCACTTATGCCGTGTACACACGACCGGACTTTTCGTCGGAAGGAACTTCAAGAGACTTTTCAACAGAGTTCCGACGGAGTTCCAACGAATCGGACTTGCCTACACACGATCCCACCAAAGTCCGATCGTTTCAAACGTGATGACGTACGACCGGACTAAAATAAGGAAGTTGATAGCCAGTAGCCAATAGCTGCCCTAGCGCCAGTTTTAGTCCGTCGGACTAGCATACAGACGAACTGATTTTTCGACCGGACTCGAGTCCGTCGGAAAGATTTGAAACATGTCCAAATCTAAAGTCCAACTGATTTTTCAACAGCAAAGGTCCGATGAAGCCCACACACGATCGGATTGTCCGGCGGATTCGTTCCGTCGGACCTTTGCTGTCAAAAACTCTAGTCTTGTGTACATGGCAGTAGTCTAGGTTCACACCTATGCGGCTGCGTTTGATGCGTTTTTCAGGCACGTTTTTTAAGTGCATTTTGCATTTTACATTTTTTTTTTCCTCTTTAAATGCACTGTAAAACACACTGTATAAAGCTGGTTGCTAAGGAGGGGGCCTGGGAAGCTCGTCACCTTGTCCCTAACAACCGATGAGTCATCAGCTGTCGGCTGGGGTTCCCGCTGAAAGCTAAATTAAAATAAAAACCGGCATAGGCCCCCCCTCCCCCAGGTACATACCAGGCCCTTTGCACAAAATAAAAAAACGCATAGGGCCCTCCCCAAAAACCATACCGGCCTCTTATCCGAGCATGCCGTCCGCCAGGTCAGGAAAGGGAGGGGACCCCCCTCCTGAACCACACCAGGCCACATGCCTTCAACATGGGGGGGTGGGTGCTTTGGGGCAGGTAGGGCTCTTCGCCCCCCCAAAGCACCTTGCCCCATGTTGATGAGGATAAGAGCCTCTTCCCGACAACACAAGGGTTGTCGGGGTCTGCGGGCGGGGAGGCTTATCGGAATCTGGAAGCCCCCTTTAACAAGGGGACCCCAGATCCTGGCCCCCCACCCTATGTGAATATGTATCGGGTACCTCGTACTCCTACCCATTCACCAAAAAAGCAGTAAAAGTTAAAAAAAAACAAGAGCCAGATTTTGACAATTCCTTTATTAGTAAAATAGCTCTGAGCCGCCGTCTCTACTGGTGTTGTCGCTCCCTGTGCCCTCGTCTTCTTCTGCCACCGTTTTCTCCCTGAGCTGTCATCTCCCGGTGTCGTCTTCTTCCTTGCCGCCTTCTTCTTCCTCCTCTTGTCGCCGTCTTCTTCTTGATGTCTTCTTCTTCCAGCCTCTTGTGACATGTGACGTGGGCGGGCGACGGTCATTGGATGGCCACGCCCCATGCCTATATATGAGGCGCCGGACAGTGTGGAACATAACAAAGGAGGAAGACAGCTTTGCAACAACACCAGCTTTTTTTGTTTGTTTCTTAGCGGGTAACAGGCAGCGGCGAGGAAGACGACGACACCGGGAAATGACAGCTCAGGGAGAAATCTTTGGCTGAAGAAGACGAGGGCACCAGGAGCAACGACCCCGGGAGAGACAGTGGCTCAGAGCTATTTTACTAATAAAAGGAATTGTCAAAAATTGGCTCTTGTTTTTTCTTACTTTTCACTGCTTTTTTGGTGAATGTGTAGGGTTACGATGTAACCATAACCATTCACATAGGGTGGGGGGCCGGGATCTGGGGGTCCAGATTCCGATAAGCCCCCCTGCCCGCAGACCCCGACAACCACAGTTGTCGGGAAGAGCCCCTTGTCCTCATCAACATGGCTGCAAGGTGCTTTGGGGTGGGGGGGGCGCAGAGTGCCCCTGCCCCAAAGCACCCCCCTATATTGAGGGCATGCGGCCTGGTATGGTTCAGGGGGGGGGGTGCTCGCTCGTCCCCTCCCTTTCTGGAACCTGCTGGGTATGGATAAGGGTCTGGTATGGTTTCTTTTTTTTTGGGGGGGGGGGGGGGGCCTACGCTTTTTTGTGAATTGTTTTGCAGGGAATTTTTTTTTTTTTACATTCAGCTGATGACTCATTGGTTGCTAAGGACGTGGTGGCTGGCTTCCCGACCCCCTGCTTAGCAAACAGCTATATAAAGTAGTAAAATAAGAAACGCAAAACACATCAAAAAATCGCATCACAAATGCACCACTTGCGTTTCTGGTGCAGCTCCATTGAAATCTATTAGCCGCAAATCAGGGGAAAAAAGTCCCCGACCCTTTTCAAAAACGCACCGGCCACAAAATGCATAGATGTGAATTAGTACCATAGGAAACCATGTTAAATGTACTGTAGTGTGTTTCTGCAAACTGCAAAACGCACTAAAAAAAAAAACGCATAGGTGTGAACGTAGGGTTAAACTTTCCTGCATGTACACAGACACATAAATACATATGCAGTATATGATTATATTCAATCTTACCAAATAGTACTTTATAAAACATGAGTCTTTATTGTGCATTAATTATCATCCAGATGTCACTTAGTAAATTACCTGCGATGAAGTTCCACAGACATATGCCAGCAGGACCTTTAATTGACCGATAAGGGACTTTCAGTGCATTGTAAATACAGAACCCAAGACTGATCAGAGCAAAAGAAATAGCAGTGCACAGGAAGAGGATAATGAAGACATGAAGAGCGGTGTTCAGCTGTTTCACCAGATCTGGGAATACTATAAAAAATAACAGAAAAGGACAATTATTGTGTAATCCCGTGACCCGTCACCATGAACATACCGTACAAATCAAAGAGCCCCATAGCAAATTTTGATGGGACCCCCTGGCAACCTATCTCCGTGGTACCCAACAATTTGTACTGGTGACCACTGGATTATTTTGCATTCCTAGCAGCAGCACCTCTAACCACTGCTATGCGATATCTCATAAGAACAGCTTTTTACATTGGTGGACACTAACAGAGCGCCCTTCTGTTACTTTGGTGCCCATCACAGAAATATCACTTTTTTATACATTGGTGCTCATTGAAATGTGACTCCTATTATATATTTTTGGTCAGTGAAAATGCTGCTGGTATGCTTTGGTGGACTGTGCAACCACAGCTATGATATACTGTACATTGGCAGTTAGTACATACATTCAAATGGCATTTATTGGTGGTCAGTGCAAACGTAGAAAAAAATACCCTGGCATTAATGCCCTGTACACACGATCGGACTTTCCGACGGAATATGTGCGATCGGAGCTTGTTGGCAGAAATCCCGACCGTGTGTAGGCTCCATCGGACATTTTCCATCGGAATTTCCGACACACAAAGTTTGAGAGCTGGATCTAAAATTTTCCAACAACAACATCCGTTGTGGGAAATTCCAATCGGGTGTACACAATTTCGACGCACAAAGTGCCACGCATGCTCGGAATCAAGCAGAAGAGCAGCACTGGCTATTGAACTTCATTTTCTCGGCTCATCGTACGTGTTGTACGTCACCGCGTTCTTGACGTTCGGAATTTCTGACCAACTTTGTGCGACCGTGTGTATGCAAGACAAGTTTGAGCCAACATCCGTCTGAAAAATTCCGATGGATTTAGTTGTCGGAATGTCCGATCGTGTGTACAGGGCATAAGAGGAAAAAGTGCCCCGCCATCGATCATCAGAAATATAATAGATTGTGGTCAGTGGTTCATAGCGGGAAAAACACCCAGAGGTTGATTTACTAAGACTGGAGAGTGCAAAGTCTGGTGCAGCTCTACATAGAAACCAATCAGCTTCCAGGTTTTGTCAAAGTTTAATTGAACAAGCTGAAATTAGAAGCTGATTGGCTGCCAATTTTTTCGCTCTCCAGTTTTAGGAAATCAACCCCTTAGTATTCATTGGCACCGCAGACCACTATGAGAGGTTGGGGAGCTAGGGGGCACTGTGAGAGGTTGGGGAGCTAGGGGGCACTGTGAGAGGTTAGGAGATCTGCAACTGACTGGAGGCTCTTAGGGGGTTTTGTGTGTGGGTGGTCACAGTGGGAGGGCTGCGGTGTTTAATTACAACAGGTATTTCATCCCGCATTACCAAGGAAAGGAAGTACGGGACTTCACTCCCCGGTGGGTGCCCATACTGATGGCAGATCTACTACTGCTGTGCATTAAAGTGGTTGTAAAGTGTTTTTTTTTTCTAAAATAACAAAGATGCCATACTCACCTGCTCTGTGCAATAGTTTTGCACAGAGCTTCCCCAATCCTCCTCTTCTGGGGTCCTCCGCTGGCGTTCTTAGCTCCTTCTTTGAGTGGCCGCATAGCAAGTGCCTTGCTACAAGGGCAATAGTAAGGGCTCGATTTCAATCTGGAAAGCATCTATTGACACACACAGTGTGGCTCAGCCCCACCCCCTGCCCATTCTATGCTCATAGGATTTGATAGACAGAAGCAGGAGCAGGAGCTCCTGCTGCTGAGCCTTCTGTGAGAAGACGGAGAGAAGAGCAGCAATGCTGCACACGGGCACAGCACTGGATCGAGATCGAGCAAAAGAAAGTATTTGAAGGGGGCTGGGGAGAGCGGACATGGAAAAGTTTTATTATCCTAAGGCATACAGTGCATTAAGGTAAAAGACCTTTTACCTTACAATCACTTTAGGGAAGTCATTGATCAACAACGCTTCCGTGTGATTTAGCAGTGCTTGGTGCACACTGCTTTGCAAACCTTGTATAAAATATGTGTATTCTTTAAGCAAAGAAATATCAAGGTACCGCTCTTGCAATATGGGCATTTTTGTTGGGTTGAATTACTTGCTGATTTGTTATATAACTTGAAGTTGGCTATGGTACATTTGCCCCTCCTTCATCACATTCTAGGAGCTGCACTCCCCAGTTATACAGTCAGGTCCATAAATATTGGGACATCGACACAATTCTAATCTTTTTGGCTCTATACACCACCACAATGGATTTGAAATGTGCTTTAACTGCAGACTTTCAGCTTTAATTTGAGGGTATTTACATCCAAATCAGGTGAACGGTGTAGGAATTACAACAGTTTGTATATGTGCCTCCCACTTTTTAGGGGACCAAAAGTAATGGGACAGATTAACAATCATCCATCAAACTTTCACTTTTTAATACTTGGTTGCAAAACATTTGCAGTCAATTACAGCCTGAAGTCTGGAACACATAGACATCACCAGACGCTGGGTTTCATCCCTAGTGATGCTCTGCCAGGCCTCTACTGCAACTGTCTTCAGTTCCTGCTTGTTCTTGGCGCATTTTCCCTCCAGTTTTGTCTTCAGCATGTGAAATGCATGTTCAATCGGATTCAGGTCAGGTGATTGACTTGGCTATTGCATAACATTCCACTTCCTTCCCTTAAAAAACTCTTTGGTTGCTTTCGCAGTATGCTTCGGGTCATTGTCCATCTGCACTGTGAAGCACCGTCCAATGAGTTCTGAAGCATTTTGCTGAATATGAGCAGATAATATTGCCCGAAACACTTCAGAATTCATCCTGCTGCTTTTGTCAGCAGTCACATCATCAATAAATCTGGCCTTCCTGTTTTTGAGGCTCACCAATGGTTTACATCTAGTGGTGAACCCACTGTATTCACTCTGGTGAAGTCTTCTCTTGATTGTTGACTTTGACACACATACACCTACCTCCTGGAGAGTGTTCTTGATCTGGCCAACTGTTGTGAAGGGTGTTTTCTTCACCAGGGAAAGAATGCTTCGGTCATCCACCACAGTTGTTTTCTGTGGTCTTCCAGGTCTTTTGGTGTTGCTGAGCTCACCGGTGCGTTCTTTCTTTTTAAGGATGTTCCAAACAGTTGATTTGGCCACATCTAATGTTTTTGCTATTTTTCTGATGGGTTTGTTTTGTTTTTTCAGCCTAATGATGGCTTGCTTCACTGATAGTGACAGCTCTTTGGATCTCATATTGAGAGTTGACGGCAACAGATTCCAAAGGCAAATAGCACACTTGAAATGAACTCTGGACCTTTTATCTGCTCCTTGTAAATGGGATAATGAGGGAATAACACACACCTGGCCATGGGACAGCTGAGCAGCCAATTGTCCCATTACTTTTGGTCCCTTAAAAAAGTGGGAGGCACATATACAAACTGTTGTAATTCCTACACCGTTCACCTGATTTGGATGTAAATACCCTCAAATTAAAGCTAAAAGTCTGCAGTTAAAGCACATCTCGTTTGTTTCATTTCAAATCAATTGTGGTGGTGTATAGAGCCAAAAAGATTAGAATTGTGTCAATGTCCCAATATTTATGGACCTGACTATATATGCTCACTGTTAAAAATCCAAAGACAACCATGATGCCATCATTTGTTGAAAGGAAATGTGCCCTTGGTGGAAAGTAAATCCAAGACCTTAGGGGCCCATTTACATCATTGTGGTGTGTTAACCACTTGCCGCCCGCCATATAGCAGAATGACGTCGGCAAAGTGGTTTCAATTTACTGACTGGACGTCATATGACGTCCTCAGGATATTGAGCCGCTGCGCGCCCCCGGGGGCGCGCATCGCGGTGATCGTTGTTGCGGGGTGTCAGTCTGACACCCCGCAACACCGATCTAGGTAAAGAGTCTCTGACGGAGACTCTTTACCATGTGATCAGCCCTGTCCAATCACGGCTGATCACGATGTAAATAGGAAGAGCCGGTGATCGGCTTTTCCTCACTCGCGTCTGACAGACGCGAGTAGAGGAGAGCCGATCGGCTGCTCTCCTGACAGGGGGGGTCTGTGCTGATTGTTTATCAGCACAGCCCCCCCTCGGATCCTACCCAGGACCACCAGGGAACCCGCCCAGGACCACCAGGGAAGCCGCCCAGGACCACCAGGGAAACCAGCCACACTGGACCACCAGGTATGCCCCCTAGACCCCCAGGGAAATACTGATCTGTGCAAAGGCAGCTGCCAATCAATGCCCAGGCAGCTGCCAATCAGTGCCCACTCCCATGCCTACCACTGCAAGTGCCACCAGGGATGCCCATCAGTGCCGCGTATCAGTGCCCATCAGTGCCACGTATCAGTGCCCATCAGTGCCATGTATCAGTGCCCATCAGTGTGCCTATCAGTGCCACCCATAAGAACCCATCTGTGCAGCCTTTCAGTGCCCATAGGTGTTGCCTAACAGTGCCCATCAGTGCCCACCAGTGCCACCCAGTGCCACCCATCAGTGCCGCCTATCAATGCCCATCAGTGCTGCATATCAGTGCCACCCATCAGTGCCGCCTACCAGTGCCCATCGTCAGTGCCCGCTCATTGGTGCCACCTCATCGCTGCCGCCTTATCAGTGCCCGTCAGTGCCGCCTTATCAGTGCAGGAGAAAACTTACTTATTTACAAAATTTTTAAACAAAAACAAAAGCAAAACTTATTTTTTTCAGAATTTTCGGTCTTTTTTTATCTGTTTCGCAAAAAATAAAAACCGCAGAGGTGATCAAATACCACCAAAAGAAAGCTCTATTTGTGGGAACAAAATGATAAAAATTTAGTTTGGGTACAGTGTTGGATGACCGCGTAATTGTCATTCAAACTGCGACAGCACTGAAAGCTGAAAATTGGTCTGGGCAGGAAGGTGTCTAAGTATTCTGTATTGAAGTGGTTAATGTTAGCACGTTAATGCTTCATTTGAATGGGCTGCCTAATGAATCAAAAAGCACCAAAAATGTGCATTTGGGTGCAACTCAGAATGTTGTATGTTGCAGTAATGCATGCAGTAATGAATCCTGCCTGAATGTCTACTGAGAGATGTGACCATGTGTTGGCTTGTTTATCTAATTTGCAGCAAATGCTAAATTAATGTGGTACTAATGAGATAACTAATATGATGACTAATGAGATGACTGTCAGACAGTTAAATATCTCAGTGGAAAAGGCATTCCATGTAAAAAGAAAGTGCTGGGAAATAAATTTTTCATCTGAGCCATGTTGGCTAGAATTGAAGTTGTTGGGGTGTCCCACCCTGAAGAGCAATCTGTGAACTTCAGCAGATTGTTGGTTGCAAATGACAAAGAAAGTCTCTTTGTCTTTGGCTGTTCTGTGGGCAGACTGAAGATATTTCTGCAAGGGGACCTGTGTCCCGAAGTGTGGTCCCTTGCATCTTAGCCTGACTGCCTGTTGCTTGAGATGCAGTCATGCCTTTGTGCCCGGAGTTGCCTTTGGAGAAGAAAAAGAACTGCTGGGAATGTAGTCAATGGGCTGTAACATGTCATGAATAGGGATGAGCCGAACACCCCCCTGTTCGGTTCGCACAGAACATGCGAACAGGAAAAAAGTTTGTTCGAACACGCGAACACCGTTAAAGTCTATGGGACACGAACATGAATAATCAAAAGTGCTAATTTTAAAGGCTTATATGCAAGTTATTGTCATAAAAAGTGTTTGAGGACCTGGGTCCTGCCCCAGGGGACATGGATCAATGCAAAAAAAAAGTTTTAAAAATGGCCGTTTTTTCAGGAGCAGTCATTTTAATAATGCTTAAAGTCAAACAATAAAAGTGTAATATCCCTTTAAATTTCGTAGCTGGGGGGTGTCTATAGTATGCCTGTAAAGGAGCGCATGTTTCCCGTGTTTAGAACAGTCTGACAGAAAAATTACATTTCAAAGGAACAAAGTAATTTAAAACTACTCGCGGCTATTGCATTGCCGGTCCGACAATACACAAAAAGTTCATTGATAAAAACGGCATGGGAATTCCCCACAGGGGAACCCCGAACCAAAATTTAAAAAAAAAAAAAAAGACGTGGGGGTCCCCCTAAATTCCATACCAGACCCTTCAGGTCTGGTATGGATTTTAAGGGGAACCCCGCGCCAAAATAAAAAAAAAAAAAGGCATGGGGTCCCCCCAAAAATCCATACCAGACCCTTGTCCGAGCACGCAACCTGGCAGGCCGCAGGAAAAGAGGGGGAGAAGAGAGCGCCCCCCCTCCTGAACCTTACCAGGCCACATGCCCTCAACATTGGGAGGGCGCTTTGGGGTAGCCCCCCAAAACACCTTGTCCCCATGTTGATGAGGACAAGGGCCTCATCCCCACAACCCTGGCCGGTGGTTGTGGGGGTCCCATAGACTTTTAAAGGGTGTTCCGCGGCATTCGAATTTGCCACGAACACCCCAAATTGTTCGCTGTTCGGCGAACAGCCAATGTTCGAGTCAAACATGAGTTCGACTCGAACTCGAAAGCTCATCCCTAGTCATGAACACTGTGTACATATTGCACTATAGGATAGGATGCCTTTGCACTGTTTGATCACTCTCTTTCAGGTGTTGCTATGTCGGTGCTTCTTTCTTGGTCAAGGAGAGACAGGGATCTAGCCGGATCACAACACTAACCTTTTTGTATAATCTTTATTCTTGTATATTTTAGATAGATAGTTAGGAAGCAATACTCTTGCTTTACTTGGCTTCAAAGTGTACATAACCCTTTTTGATATTTGAATGTCATATGTGACTAACTACTTTCATGTTTTAACACTAACGTCTATTCATGTGGCACGCCACACATATGTTATTCTACTGTTATACCGTTAACCCTTTTTCTGTTTCCCTACCTATCCCAGTTTTTTGCCAGGACACTCGCTCTCAGGCTTGTTAGCTCAAATTATTTTTCTGTAAACTCAGAGACGTCGTTTCTTGGACAGGGGGAGGATGTAGCACCCTGTATTTTAGGCAGGGAGCTCCTTACAATTTACTTGCCAGGAGTAGTTATCCTGGTTGATTGATAGAGATCCAATGGCCTTGTTGCACTTTTCTCTTCTACCACTAGGTGGCCGGGTACTTGGTGGTATTAGATATGAGAAAGGCAACCCAAGGTCAGGTTATGGATATATGGGGAGCAATTTTCTTGAATCCCTTGGCCTGCTGGAAGTATCTATATATTTGGGTGGAGTCAGGTGATCTGTGTTCTGTGCCACCTGGACGGCTGTCTGGGTGGACCTGTGCCATATGCCCTGGGCTGCTAGGCTGGAGATTGGGCCTATCCCGGGGGCATCTGGCTGCCAGGCTTTGTGAGGGCCTATCCAGAAGTAAGAGGGCAGCCCAGGGTTGGGATTGCGGCTTGCAGTCCAACCAGAAGTGACGGTTCTGCTGGCCGGGGAACCTGTCGTGGTCGGAGGTAGAAGGGAAGCTGTCGCCACTAAGGGTCCTTTACCAGGGACCACAGTGAGTAACTGAAGCAAGTACCGGAGCAGCATTCTCACCGAACGGGCATGGTGGAGAATCGGGAAACTTGAGGCGTGGATCGAGTCAGGGACCCGGCCAGCGGAGGTGGCGCTTGCAGAGCAGCCTTGTGAGTCAAGCCAGGGACCGAGCCGGTTAGCAGGGGTGAAGCTTGAGAAGTATCTGGAATGCCAAGCTAGGGACCCAGTAGGGAAGCGTGCGTGACGCTTGAGGGAGATACCACTGCAAAGCTTTGAGGAGCTCCAGGGATTCAGAGTCAGTGAATCAGAGGGTCCAATGAGAGACCAAGAGCTCAGCGGCTAAAGAACTACAAGTAAAAGTTGTAGTGAAGCTGAGAGGACTGTTAAGATTTGTGTTAGAAACTGTTAAAGACTGTTACCATAAGAGACAGCAATCCTGCATGTACAGACGTGACGCCTTGCTGGGGCCTTTCCCTGTACGGCTGTTCTCCTATTGAAGTCTCAGAGTCTGCCAATTGACATTGCAACTGCTTAAGGGTGTCCTGGCCCTAACCCTCTTTTCCTCATAAAAGAAAGACTGTAAAAGAAATAAACACCTCTTTTGCATTCAAGAAGTGTCTGGCACCCAATAACTTACACCTTGCACCCACTATGCCTCACAACCCACTACTTACAGAAGGATGTCAGCTATCTTTGGCCTTAGAGGTTCTCATTAAACTGGAAGAAGCTAAAGACTCTGCTACATAACGTATTTATTATAAATAAAAGAGTGCACTTACATATTCTATCTAGAAGTTAGCTGCAACGGTGGCCATGACTGGTTCACACACCATAGAAACACAGTCCAAATGTGTTTTTGATGTGTTACAGTGTGTTTTTTTTTATGTTTTTGATTTGTTACGGTGCATTTTTTCCCCTCTTTTTTTCTTCAACTTTAAGAAGGACTTGTGCGTTCCGGTGGGTTTAGGTGTGTTTTCCGATACGTTTTACCACGTTACATTGCAGTACAGTGGAAATAAAATGCAGCATGTTCTACTCTTTTTTGCTGGAATGCACGGGATGCGTTCCAGATGCATTACAGTGGGGTTTTTTTATACGTTTTCGATGTGTTACGGTGCGTTTTCCCCCTTTTTTTCTTCACCTTAAATAAGAAAATGTGCATTCCGATGCATTTTGGTGTGTTCCAATACATTTTACTGCATTCCAATGCAGTTCAGTGGAAAAAAAATAATGCAGCATGTTCTACTCTTTTTGCTGGAACGCACTGGAACTGACCACACTAATGTGAACTATGCCATTGGAAACCATATAACCTACTATCCATGCATTTTTTCTTTGCCTTCAATACTTTATTGAGAAGATGTCTCTTCAACAGCAGTACACTAATCTTCCTTGTACATTTCTATGCAGGGGGGTCGTGTCGTCACCAGTCTGAGCAAGCTGAGTTCCCAACACAGCCAGAAAACTGACCATGCTGTGCTTTCATGCCTAGCGTGATCAGTTTTGTTTTCATAGGAAAGCATTGGGACTGGCAGGATCACCAAGGATTTCACACTAAGGAAGCAATACAAAGAGAACAGGATACTTTTTCAAGTACATGGTACAGCAGACACATATCAGGAATATGAAATGTTAGGCTTACATATTCATTAATTAGTTTTACAAGGATTTTTTTGAATTAATTAGGAATTTACCTTGAAATGTAAACGTTCGTTTTCCCAGTCCACACTGCCTTACTTTGCCACCTTCGAAGAGCCCGTAGTAGATGTCCCCGATAAACTTCACCAGCTCTGGATCTGAAGCATTGACCAGGTCTACTCCAGTCTGACACAGAATCTTCCCAGTCATCCATTTCTGAGTCGCCATGGCAACAATTATCAGCACAAAAGATGTAAAACTACAAGCAGCAGCCAAGGAGAATATGGTTTTCTTGAAGCACCCGGGCATCCTAAGCTGCCATGCAGCAACAATACCACTTGTTATCAGCCATGCATATTGCCATATGTACACCCGTGTGATATTCCATTTTCTACCACAATTTGCTTGGCTTCAGTATGAGGATCGGGGTTGATATGCAGCACTTTCCGTGACACAGACTTCATGAAAAAGGGCACCTTGCAATGAAGATCTTCAGGTGAGAGACACGCAGGTGTAGTCTGAATCCTAGAGGCGGTAACCCTATCTCCAGTGCTCTGCTAGTGTTTCATAGACTCTCTCATTGTCTTCTCTTTAAATACTCAGGTGACAGCCGCCTTATACAAGCACCAGACTTTCATAGGTTGCTTGTTTACTTAGCTAGGCAAAATACTATTATTTAGTACAGGTAGTGCATAGCAGTTTTGGTTGTTTTTGTTTTTTTTAAATATCTATATTTTATTTACTAAAATGTGCTTTTCCCCAAGGGTGCTTAAGCCTTCCACAAATACCATGCTAATACCAAATACCAAGCCACCTGGGAAATTCCATTGTGGGTGAGGCTAGAAGCAGTGGATTGTGACCTGCTTAGTATTGGGATCAAACCTACTGAGAGGCTACAGTATCCAATCTTGTCACTCTTTATTCTCTGTGCCTGTGGAATTGCGTGAAACATCAGTCTAAATTGCTCTCCCAGCACCACCCACTACTACCATTTATTTTGCGGCCTGGTCAACTCTGGGCCTCACAGACCTCCGTCGCCTAGCAGGCCCTTACTTTCATGAGTCTGCTACTCCGACTAGGTCTTCTATGAACTGAATATCCATGTATGATAGAGTTGCCACCTCATCCCGTTAAAACCGAACACATAATAATCAAACAGGTTCTGTGGCTTATTAACGTGGTAATTAAACTCACTTGGTGCCTTATCTGCATTAAATTAGCATCAGAACCTGTATAATTCATATGTGTTTGGGTTTAAAGGGATGAGGTGGCAACCCTAATGTATGAACTCAGCGGGCCTCATTTTCCATTTGTTCTCCCATATATTAATCCAGGGGCCCTCAAACTACGGTCCTCCAGTCGTTCAGGAACTACAGTTCCCATCATGCCTAGTCATGTCTGTGAATGTCAGAGTCTTGCTATGCCTCATGGGACTTGTAGTTCTGCAACAGCTGGAGGGCCGTAGTTTGAAGATCCCTGTATTAACCATTCTATATCCTCAGTCCACACACAAATGGACATCTGACCTCAATGTCACAATAGAATCAGAGGAGTGGAAAGACATCTGGTAGGCTACTAAATCTACACAGCAGCCCTGGAAACCTTGTTTAACTGCTTGCCGACCGCCGCCTGGCAATTGACGGCCAGGCGGCGCAGCTCTCGTTGCAGGAGGGCGTCTTATTATTATTATTATTATACAGGATTTATATCGTGCCAACAGTTTACGTAGCGCTTTACAACTTGAGGGTAGACAATACAAATACAATACACTTTAATACAGTAGGAATCAGAGGGCCCTTCTCCTTAGAGCTTACAATCTAAGAGTCATATGACGCTCTCACTTTCCCAGCCCACCAGGGGTCGCGCGTGTCACTGAGGACTCGGTGCGCGTGCCCGAGATGTCCACCGGGCACCCGTGATTGCCCGGTAACCGAGCAGGATCGTGGATCTGTGTGTATAAACACACAGATCCACATCCTGTCAGGTTAGAGGAGACCGATGATGTGTTCTCACTACAGAGGAACACCAATCGGTCTCCTCCCCTTGTGAGTCCCCTCCCCCTACAGTTAGAATCACTCCAAGGGAACATAATTAATCCCTTGATCACCCCCTAGTGTTAACCCCTTCCCTGCCAGTCACATTTATACAGTAATCAATGCATTTTTATAGCACGGATCGCTGTATAAATGTGAATGGTCCCAAAAATGTGTCAAAAGAGTCCGATATGTCCGCCACAATATCGCGGTCACGATAAAAATCGCAGATCGCCGCCATTACTAGTAAAAAAAAAAAAAATAATAAAAATGCTATAAATCTATCCCCTATTTTGTAGACGCTATAACTTTTGCGCAAACCAATCAATGTACGCTTATTGTGATTTTTTTTTTACCAAAAACATGTAGTAGAATACATGTCGGCCTAAACTGAGGAAAAATTTTGTTTTAAAGAAAAAAAAAAATTGGATATTTATTATAGCAAACAGTAAAAAAAGTACTAGTTACTTACCGGTAACTGTCTTTCTGGGAAATCTTCCAGGACGGCACACCTGAGAGATGAGAGGCTCCTCCCCACAGGAAACACAATCAATCAACAGCTGTTTTAAGTCCACACCCTTCCCCCTGATCCTCAGTTTGTAAAGAAGTAACTCCTGAACCTGGTTCACAAGGGAAATCATTCCTCATAGGCACTCACCTTCTAGTGTTCTAAAATTTTCCCTCCTCCAACGGGTGGGAAGTAGGCCTGCCGTCCTGGAAGATTTCCCAGAAAGATAGTTACCGGTAAGTAACTAGTACTTTTCTCAAGTCATCTTCCAGGACGGCACACCTGAGAGGATAATCAAGTACCTCAGGCCTACCTTAGGGTGGGACCACTGCAAGACTCTTGGCGAACCTCGGTTCTGCAGTAAGCTTTACCTTTACTCCATATGCTTGATGAAGGTATCTTAGCTGGATCATGCGGCTGATCTGCCGGTCTACTCCACCGGTGTCCCTGCCTTCTCTGTTTCGGATGCAGGATCTAGGTGGAGTGGGCTCTTAAAGATGGAATCAGAAAACATGTTAAACTTGTAGGTTATCAATGTTGCCTGTCACACATCTACCAACAATGGCCTATTCTGCCTATAGGTGCTGTTTAGAACCACTAAAAAGATTAATTGGAGACCTGTGTTGTAAGACAAGGACACTACATTGATCCATAAGGGGGCCTGTCTTAACACAACCCTGTCCAGGGAAATAAAACTGCCAAAAAAGGGGGGCCCCTGACAGACAACCCCTTTTTGTTCATTTTTAGCTTTACGTCAGCAAAGACTGAAGGGAAACCTACTTAAGGGAAATAGATTAACAAAAACTTAACCCCTGGGTTTAAGGCATGCCCAATCTATAGTTTTACTTACGCTTGAGAGCCTACTCAGGAGATTAACATCTATAGCAGGAGAACACCACTCATACTGCTACATCTAGTTTTGCTAGAAGGGCAAAATGAAGGCCATGCACCAAGCTGTAACCTATTTGGTCGGGTATACATGTTTATACTTCATCTTCAGGCCATAAAACTCCTCTGAACCGAACTTCCTAAGTTCTTATTAAACAGGGCGATTCATTATCGCCTTCCTCCAGTGACCCATAAATCTACTGGGCTTCAACCCTAGGAAATGGCTCTGGCATCCCTGAATGTAAGGGGTCGAGGCTTTCTGACATGTGACATCTGCACCAGAACTCCTGGCCCTTTCACGGAAGAGAAGGCTGAAATACAAAAAGGTGATACATGTATTATTAATATCACAAATAAAAAAAATCATAGATTGTGGACATAGCACAATAGATTTAGACAGAAAGGACACAAGCATAGACATCAATGTTGTGTATCTGAGTGTGACTAGCTAAACCAAAATATCAAATATGGGAAGAGACCCAAATCTGAACCTCACAGTCTGGTTTTCTGATGTGCGGCCAATATGTAAGCATTAAGACACAAACACACCTTAAATGCTGCGCATTTCTGAAGTGCAGCTAGCTAGGTCATAACTGGTAAATACAGAAAGGACGGGAACCCCCTTTTACAGTGGTGTTTTACTGATGTACAGCAAAACAAGGCTATAAAGAGAAGACAGAAAGACCCAAACTTCTATGTTGCGTATTTATGACGAACCACCAAGTACCGTTATAAGACAATCCTTCCTGTTATGCAGTTCTGTAGTGCAGTTACATAGAACCAACAGAGAAAGAACACAAGCAACCTACAGCATTGTGTTTTTCTGAAGTGCCATAAGGTAAGGCAATATGAAACAGAAAGCACCAACAAGCTTCAATGTTGAGTACTTCTGCTGTGCAGCAACATAAAAACAAACAAACAACAGACAGCCTTTACAGCTGCGATCTTTCTGGTCTACTGCAAAATAAGGCAATAACTCCACAATGAGTATTCCTGCAGCATTGCAAAACCTGAACCAGAAGGGACAGATAAGCTTAGGGTTCCCACACCCGTGCGACCCAACCTGCCACTTGGGACTGCAAGACGCATGAGAAGTCATACTATGGCTTCCAAAGGGTATCATTCGTGACTGTGCGACTCCAGGTCGCAGCGTATCCAGCAGTCCCTGCTTACGGAACCACAGACCTCAAGATTACACAGGTCGCAGGAAAAGCAGTTTTCGGGTCGAACAAACAAGGGGTCCCCATGCTGTGGCTCCCTGGAGGAGTGCAGCCAACAACCCCCTACTGTGTATACCTAAGAAACAGCAAGGAAGATCAATGAGAAACACCACTTACTGCTGTGCCTTTCTGATATACGGACGATAAGTCAGTAAATATAGGACATACAGGACACAAACAATGTTCAATCTTTGTGTATGTCTGATGTGTAGCATATACCAATACTGAGCAGAGATGTCATTACCCTCAATGTGTCTCCCTGCTGAGCAGCAAAAACAAATCAGAAAAAGACAAACAACCTTCACTGTTGTGTCCTTTCTGATATGTAGCCAATAAGGCAGTAAACCTTCAATTTTGTATGTGTCTGATGTGCAACAACAATCTTGAATAGAGATAGCACATCCATATTCAAGTGATTTGGCATGTGACTCAACATGTCAAATCGCATGCCTAAAATTGGCAGCCATTGCCGTTAATAGCACTGTCTGAATCAGCCCGGGCCACTTTGTGGTGCTGCACTGATTACCAATGGCAGTATGTGTACTACCCCTGGCACAGGTTCAATTTTGTATTTTCCAACAAAATCAGGACCATCCGTCATCACTGCTGCCTTTCTGATAAGCAACCAATAAGGCAGTAATACAGGACCCACAGACAGACCTCAATCTTGTATATGTCTGATGTGCAATAATAGAACAGTTCTGAATAGAGATAGCACATCCATATTGAAGTGATTTGGCATGCAACTCAACATGTCAAAGTCGCATGCCTAAAATCGGCAGCCATTGCTGTTAATAGCGCTGTCTGAATCAGCACGTCACTTTGTGGTGCTGCACCGATTACAAATGGCAGTATGTGTACTATCCATGGCACAGGTTCAATTTGTATTTTCCAACAAAATCAGGACCATCCATCTTCACTGCTACCTTTCTGATAAGCAACCAATAAGGCAGTAATACAGGACCCACAGACAAACTTCAATCGTGTATATCTCTAATGTGCAACAATCTAACAATTCTGAATAGAGATAGCACATCCATATTGAAGCGATTTGGCATGCGACTCACATGTCAAATCGCATGCCTAAAATCGGCAGCTATTGCCGTTAATAGCACTGTCTGAATCAGCACGACGCCACCTTGTGGTGCTGTACCGATTACCAAAGGCAGTATATGTACTACCCCTGCCATCAATCTTTCCTGCTGCCTTTCTGATAAGCAACCAATAAGGCAGTAATACAGGACACAAAAACCCCACAGACAGACCCCAATCTTGTGTAGGTCTGAGGTGCAGCAATATAACAATTATGAGCAGAAATGTCATCACCAGACTCAATGATGTGCGTTTCTGGCATGCGGCACAAAACCAGAAAGTACAGACCACCTTCCCTGTTGCATTTTCTGATCTGTAGCCAAACAAAGCAGTACCTTTAGGATATAAAGGATACCCAACAAGCTTCAGCAGAGATGTCACAAATCTCAATGTGTACTTTAGTTGTGCCACCAAACACCCCAGCAAGGACAAACCTTCACTACTGAGGTCTACTGGTGAGCAGCCAACAAGGAGTCATGGTGTATCCCTTTATGAAATAACCAAACAGGAGCAAATTATTTCATAGGCATAGCCTGGGCTGTAGATACTAATCCTTCACCACCAGTGAAGGAACCAATCCTAAAATGGTTGGACACCTTACTATAGTAGCTGTTGTCCTACCTTACCTCCGTAGATTGCGCAAACGCTAGCCAGCTCATACACGGGTGGGGCTGATCAGTAACTAAAGTCTCAATGAGCCCAGCCCTAGAGACCAATATAAGACCTCTAAAAAGGGTGGTTACCAATTTAGCCTGGAGGTAAATAGCCACCTGCAGCCCTTAAAGAAGCAATCATATAGCCATCTAGCTCTTGCATATGTTTGCACAGAAAATCCTTAATCAAAGGATATAGGAAAAACGATTTATGGTAAATCGCTTTTAGATCTGTCACTGAGTGGACTGTAGCCCAAACCAACAAAAAGGTTTTTCTTACCCCCTGCTTTAAAATATAACCACAATGTAAGAGTGGAGTGGGAGGTTGGAGCTTATGAAGAGTTACCCATAGCAAGCAACCCCCAAAAGGAGGAACTGTCACAAGGGAATCCCTACTGTGCCACACAGAAGCTTGGTCCCTGTCACATTGTTGAAAGTTAGGTCAGCTTTTAAGCATCTTGGAGCAACTTTAAGCAGATTCCTAGCAGCTGGGCTAATAGGGCCAGATAACCTAGTGCACCTGCTGAGCAAGGGAGCTTACTCCTGAATCCTTCAACCATTGCACCATTAATAACTTGTTCAGTGGTATACCTGGCCAGTAAGGAAATCTTTGTTCTACCAGGTCACCCTCTTTGCTGTATTCACCCCTACTAATGTACCACAACCAGGTATGTAGGGAGAGGCTGGCAACCTACTGTTGTGATAACCACAGTGTCTCTGCTATAAGAGGAAGCTGTGGCTGGTGGTTTTTAGCAGTAGCTTCTGGGCTATTTTGTTATGGAGACCCCAGGTCCTGCACTGCACCACTCAGTAAACACAGGTGGAAGGGGAAAAAATGCCTTACCTACCTCTTTCCCATCTGAGGTGGTTTAGGCACACTCGCTCCTCTGCACCACTTGTCCACCATACAGCATCTCTGATGTAGGAGGGAGCTGTGGCTGGTGTCTTTAGCAAAAGCTTCTGGGCTATTTGAATCCAGACCCCAGGGGAGATTATCTCAAATGCCCAGAAACCATCTGGCTGGGATTGGGGATTTTTGACTCACCGTTGTCTTCCCCTTTTTCCACAGCCACCGGGCTTGCTTTTCCATCCTTATGGTCCACACGCAAGGAGGATAGTCGCCACAGTGCCCCCCCCCACAACTGCTGTCCCTTTAGGGAGCTGCAAGGTTAGGCTGTGTCCTGCTCTGTCCAGTCAGTATATACACATGGGGGGGGGGGGGGCAATGCCGTATGTTCCTCATTCCCATGAGGTGGTTTAGGCAGACATTCACCATAGTAAACTGGTGCCTCCTCGAAAGGAGGATGTGGGCGCCTGCTCCTGCTGACTCTCAGCCTTCCCTTCTGGGTAAGAACGCGGGTCGTTCAGGACGTGCCCTCCCCAGCAGCCCACGCGAGCTACCAGGGACCCAGGAGTCAGGGGATACGATCCCCCTGGAAAGAACCGACGGCCAGCACCCCCGTCTGAAAGGACTTCCGGACAGGTAAGGGGGGGGAGACAGGATAAAGGCCCCTGAAGTTCTGGGGACACCACTGTACCCAGGGGCCTTCAGCTCTCAGGGGGGCTTTCCCAGTTTCTGCTGCCCCCCTGAGGAAAGGATAGGGGAACCCCCCGGGAAGGATAAATATATCCCGCCAGACCCAGAGGCTTCCCAGGCATTTGGTCCGGCTCCCAGGGGGAGACCACCAGCCCCAGGCTTCGGTCATTTGGAAAAAAACAAACAGTTTCGCCGTGTAGGGAGAAACACAATCAAAAACTGAGGATCAGGGGGAAGGGTGTGGACTTAAAACAGCTGTTGATTGATTGTGTTTCCTGTGGGGAGGAGCCTCTCATCTCTCAGGTGTGCCGTCCTGGAAGATGACTTGAGAAATATTGTGTTTTTTTCAAACTTGTCCCTCTTCTTTTGTTTATAGCTCAAAAAATAAAAACTGCAGAGATGATCAAATACCACCAAAAGAAAGCTCTATATGTGGGGAAAAATTGATAACAATTTCACCTGGGTACAGTGTTCCATGACTGCGCAATTGTCATTCAAAATGTGACAGTGCTGAAAGCTGAAAAATGGCTTGGGCAGGAAGGGGGTGAAAATGCACTGTATTGAGGTGGTTAAAGTGCTCTCCCAATGGTATCTAGTCTAGAGTTGCCACCTCATCCCTTTAAACCTGAACACATATGAATTACACAGGTTCTGAGGCTAGTTAAATGCATACAAGGCAACAAGTGAGTTTAATTACCCCCTTAATCAGCCACAGAACCTGTGGAATTAATGTGTTCGGGTTTAAAGGGATGAGGTGGCAATTCTAATCTAGTACCAGCCCATAAAAGCCAAATTTGTACTGAATTATTCCTCGGCCTGTTTTCGAGGCTGTGGAGAGGTGGGCATTGGGCACATATTTCGTGGTTGTGCCCAATAATATGGACTTATTGGGTGGTAGTGTTTGGGATGATGTCAGCGCTATTTGGTAAAGCCCTCTCTCCTAGGGTTGCCACCTCATTCCTTTAAACCCGAACACATATGAATTACACAGGTTCTGAGGCTAATTTAATGCAGATAAGGCACCAAGTGAGTTTAATTATCACCTCAATCACCCACAGAACCTGTGTAATTCATATGTGTTCCTGATCCTACTCAAGAAAAACACAGTAGAGTTCATGAAAACACAATTTAAATTACTTTTGCAGATTACCACTGCTGCTAAACAAACAGTGGCAAAGACATGGAAGACCCCAAAACTCTGTCATGTATAATAGAAAAATATCTCAACACAAAGCAAAACACATCTAAAAAATGTAAAATGCCGAACTACACCTAACATTACATATTTAAAGCATTTTCATTTTAAATGATCCCATCCTTATGGTCCAGGTCCCTTTTAAAGTGGAACTTTACCCATAACAACTTGATGAAATACAATGTTCTTTAGCAAGGAACATACATTTCACATTAATAATTATGCTACCAAAATGAGTGTGTGCTGTAAATTGCCTCCAGCATTGCTCCTGTTTATTCTTGCTGGAGGCTGCCATTTTGCTGAAGCTCAGAGCCCCCCAAGCAGAAGTAAATCATAAAGGGGAAGTAAACCCGCAGTTTAACAGTTTCATAAAAATTACATTCCTGGAATAAGGTGATTGCTCAATGTCACATTTTCTTGTGTCCTCAACCAAACTGTCAAACCATCAAATGGCTGGTGTCATAACTGATCACATGTGCAGCATCATGGCAGTTGCAGATCAAACAGGAGCAGCTTCCATAAAGGATAAGAGGTTTTAATTCTGCTTTAAGGCTGTCAACAGATTGGCCTCTACAAATTCAGCAGTGCCTAAAAATCGAGAGCAACTGAGCATGTGCAGAACAGGGTGAGACAGTGTATTACTGTATTTTAAAAAGTATAGGCTTTTTTTTTTTTTAATGTTTTGCAAAACTATACCTGCCAAAGGGATCAGCCTGAAGTCCTCTAGCAAGGCTTAATTTTCTGACTAACATTCCAATTTAACTACATCAGCTCGGGAAGGTTTTACCCCCTTCCTGACCAGGCCATTTTTTGCAATACGGCACTGCATTACTATAACTGACAATTGTGCGGTCGTGCGAAGCTGTACCCAAATAGATTTGATGTCCTTTTTTTCCCACAAATAGAGCTTTCTTTTGGTGGTATTTGATCACCTCTGTGTTTTTTATTTTTTGCGCTATAAACAAAAAAGGACCGACAGTTTTGAAAAAAAAAAACTATATTTTTTACTTTCTGCTATAAAACACATACAATAAAAAACATTTAAAAAATCGAATTTCTTCAGCAGTTTAGGCCAAAAACCGTTTATTTAAAAATAACACACAAAAACAGATGCCAAGCGGCTGCTTAAATTTAAAAGTGCCTTCTCCCGGCACTAAGGACACTCTCTCATGTAGTACTTGGCATGGGATTGTCAGCCGCCCTGTGCTCGTGGGTCAGCGTGCGTTCCAAGGCCGTAGTACAGTAAACCAAAAGTTCAGGACCATTCTGGTACCCATAGCTCCCAACTGTCTCTGATTTCAAGGGATTGTCCCTGATTTGGAGCAATACCCCTCTGTCCCTCTTTCCCCCTCATTTGTCCCTCATTTTAGTCTGATCTATATAGTGGTATATAACATGCACTTTTCTCTTTCGTTCATTGATGGACACAGCTCCATTAAATCTTGACCGTAGGGTTATCACGCCACCTTCAGGAGAGGACTAGGCAGAACATGTAATACATGTGAAGACAACAGAAATGTACAGCTCTGCCCAGGGGGCAGTCCCCCTGGCTATAACCCCTCTGCCTGCTTCCTGCAGCTCAGTTTTTCTCTGCCTAGTGAAGGAGAAGGACCTAGGCTCCCTGCCGGGACCATCGGTCCTGGGGATTTCTTTTCCTTTTTTTTCTGGAATTTTTGCCTAGATATTGATCCTGTGATCTTCTATCAACAGCCGGCTGGGTGACAGGCTGGATAAATATAGATCCTTGTAGTCCCGCAGCCCGGCCATCGAGCGTGAGCAGGCCCTAGCTACGCGCTGGGCCGGCCACGACATGCCCCTCAGGGTCCAGGTGCGGCCGGTGAGCTTCATGCTCCGGGGCACACATATGACCGGACTACGGATGTCTTTGTCACAGTGTGTCGTGGCCAGCAGTCATCCCGTACTGCTCGGGTGTGGGTCTGTGATGGTATGCCCCCAGCTCGTCCGGACTGTAAGTACAGCTCTCCCTGTCTCGGCAGGACAGAGCAGCTGGGCATTCCCTAGGAGGTCGATTAGGGGGTCCCTCTTCTCCCTTTCCTCTCTCCCTGTCCCTGTGTCCCCCCCCGCGGGGGACGCTGCATGGCTGGCCTGTAGTGCGGTGTATGTACCTGGGCTGGGGGTCCTCCGGGGGGCTCTGACCCTTAGCTGGGGGCTGCGTTGGCTGTCTGTGTCCATGTGCTGTCATCTGCCTCTCTGCTGGTGTCTGTGGGCTCTGCATGTGCTACACTTTGTTACTCTCTGTGAGAAGCATGGGTGTCGGCCATTTTCCTAGTGTTTTTTCCTATTCAAAAATGTCCGGCGGCCATTTTCTTGTAGCCTCAGTGCATTTCTCTACCCAGCGCTGGTTCCTGTGCCTCAGAACAGCACGTTTTTTTCTCCTGGACACTTGTGACTGACACAGGACACAGTGATCAGCAGCAGCACGGCATAGCACTCGGTCAGGATGGTGAGTCCTGCGGTGGGGCCCCTCTGTCTTTTAGTAGCTAGGAGGGTGGGATTGAGCACCTTGTCCTAAGTCCCCAAGGGTGGCAGACAGGGTGGGTCAGCATGGCGTCAGAAGCTGGCATTTCTTCCCCAGATCTCCCTGCAATTGCAACCGGCTTGCCTGCAAATAGTGCAGTGCCTTTGGACGCTTTGTCGGCGGTCCTGAAAACGTTCATTGCCAGGGTCGAGGCGGCGTGTGGGCGCAAGGGGGGTAGAAAATGTCCCCTGCCCCCCTGTCCTCCGGGGAGAGCTCCGATTCAGACTCGGGCCCCGCGGTGACTGGCGGCCCCTGTTCTGATGTGTCAGAGGATGCTGACCAGGACCATTCGGACAGTGAGGATGATTCTGTGTCCGGGGTCCGCGCAGGAAAAAAGCGCTAGTTGGAGCACTTATCACCGCGGTGCGGGATACCCTGAAAATACAGGATGCAGCAGGATCCTCTGCTGAGGTATCGGTCCCCTTTGGGTCCTGTAAGCCTGCCCATACACCTAAGGTGTTTCCATATCTGACTTATTTTGATAAGTTCATATACAAGGAATGGGGAAGCCCGCAGCAGACCTTTTCAGTTCCAAAAAGGATGGCGGTGCATTACCCCTTTGAAGAGAGCCTCCTTAAGAAATGGTCGGCTCCCCCGGTCGTTGACCCCCCAGTATCCAGGTTAAATAAAGTAACCACGATTCCGGTAGAGGGGGCTCCTGCATTTAAGGACCTTACCGACAGGAGAGCCAAGGCAGTGGCCCGGTCCATGTTTACGGTAGTGGTGTCAGCGCTACGACCGGTATTGGCCACGGCGTTGGTTTCGCAGACCCTTACTGAGTGGGCAAAACTATTGCACCGTGAATTGGGGAAGCAACAGTCTCCTCCAGTCTGCATAGAACTAGCAGACCAGCTGGTGCACGACCTTAAGTATGTTTGTGATGTGGCCCTGGATGCACTTCCCCTGCTCTCCAGATCATCGGTATCAGCAGTGGTGCTACGGCGCCTGATCTGGTTGAAATGCTGGTCTGCGGACCAGGCATCTAAAAAAGCTTTGACGGATTTGCCCTTCCTTGGTGAGCGGCTATTTGGAGCTTCGCTGGATGACATTAAGAATGTCACAGGTGGAATAAGCACATTGCTCCCACAGTCCAAGAAGGGTAAGGAGCCACGTCGCAGGCAAGGGCCCTCCTTTCCTGCTCAAAAGAGGCTTTTCGTCCGCCCGGGACGTCAGGTAAGCGCTCCCAGTCCGATAGGGCGACTGCTGAGGGACAAAAGCATCCCTGGTCTCGCAAACCCAGCAAGCCTGAGAGCAAAAGTACTACCGCATGAAGGGTTGCCCCCGCCCGACACTCGGGTGGGGGGTTGCCTTCGGGAGTTTGCAGCTCGTGGGCCTTCCGGCTGTCCGACCAATGGGTCTGTGAACTGATTTCATCGGGCTACAAGATAGAGTTCCTCTCTTGGCCACCAAACTGATTTTTTCCCTCCAGCATACTCTTACTCCTGACTCGCCGGGAGGCCCTGTGTGGGACAGTAAGGGACCTGCCCAAACGCGGGGTGATAGTACCTGTTCCGAAACTGGAGAGGTTTCAGGGATTCTACTCCAATCTGTTTGTAGTCCCCAAAAAGTAAGGGGTACGTCCGATTCTGGACCTAAAAGCCCTCAACTGCTTTGTGAAAGTACAAAGGTTCAGAATGGAATCAGTTTGCTCCATATTCGCTGCACTCCATTAGGGGGACACCCTGGCATCTCTGGATATCCAGGATGCGTACTTGCATATACCCATATGCCTCGGGCACCAGAGGTTTCTGCTGTTTGCAGTGGGGGAAGAGCACTACCAGTTTGTGGCTCTCCCCTTTGGTCTGGCATCAGCACCCTGAGTCTTTACCAAAGTATTGGCTCCAATTTTGGCATTGTTGCGACAACATGGGTTGCGCAATCGTGGGTTACCTAGATGACCTCCTTCTGAGGGCAGCTTCCGCCTCAGAATTAAGGGAGGATGTGGCGATCACCATGCAAACTCTACAGGAGTTTGGGTGGGTGTTGAACCTCAAGAAGTCGGTACTAGTGCCGACTCAGCGCCCGGAGTACCAGGGTTTACTACTGGACTCCGTGGAAGCGAGAGTGTTTCTCCTTTCAGACAAACTGCAGACTCTCCGTGCCACGGTGAAGTTGTTGATTAACTGCAGGTGGTCGCCGCTGCGCTTCTGCATGCGAGTTCTGGGCCTCATGGTAGCCTCCTTCGAGGCGGTACCCTACGCCCAATTTCACACCAGAGTCTTGCAGAGGGAGAAACTGTCCAAATGGGACAAATCTCCGTTATCCCTGGATCGGCAGATTCGGGTGAGCCAGTCAGTCAGGGACTTCTCTTCTCTGGTGGCTGAGGTCTCCTGCCCTTTGGTCCGGGAAATCGTTCTTGCCTCTTCATTGGACGGTGATCCCAACGGACGCCAGCCTGACCGGCCGGGGTGGAGTGCTGGGGGTCCAGTCGACCCAGGGCCTCTGGTCGCGGGAGGAATCCCAGTTACCGATCAATGTGCTCGAGCTTCGAGCGATCAGGCCATGTCTCCCCACATGGTCATTGAGGCTACGAGGGCGTCCGATCAGGATCCAGTCAGACAACGCCACGGCGGTGGCATATGTCAACCATCAAGGAGGAACAAGGAGCTCGGCTGCAGCACGAGAGGTCGCTCACATCCTCCGGTGGGCAGAGCAACATGTACCGACCCTGTCGGCCATATACATCCCGGGAGTAGGAAACTGGCAGGTGGACTACTTAAGTCGCCAGATGCTGGACCCAGGAGAGTGGTTGTTGCATCCGGAGGTGTTCAGGCTTTTGTGCCTGCAGTGGGGCACACCAAATGTGGATTTCCTGGCCTCTTGGCTCAATCGTAAGGTGCGGAGGTTCGTGTCCAGGACAAGAGATCCTTGGGCGGACGCGTCAGACGCGTTGGTGGCTCCATGGGAGCAGTATTGGCTGATTTACACTTTCCCTCCGCTCAAACTGTTGCCTCGTCTGCTTCGCAGAGTGGAGACCGAGGGGATTCCAGTGATACTGATCGCCCCAGATTGGCCTCGGCGTCCTTGGTACGCCGACCTGGTATGCTTGGTGGCGGTTGCTCCTTGGCGGTTGCCGATGCGAGAAGACCTTCTATCGCAAGGTCCAATACTCCATCCTGCTTTACCGTCGCTAGTTTTAACGGCATGGCTGTTGAAAGCCAGGTGCTAAGGAACCAAGGTCTGTCGGACTCGGTAATCTCCACTATACTGAGGGCACGAAAATCTTCTTCTCTGAAGATATACCATCATACGTGGAAGGCTTTTATCTCCATGTGTGAGGAGATGGGGTGGCACCTGTTCCGTTTCCAGGATCCTGCTGTTCTTACAGCATGGAGTGGACCAGGAACTGGATTTAAGCACCATTAAGGGACAGATATCAACCTTGGCCATCTTTTTCCAGTGACCCCTGGCGTCTCACTCATTGGTAAGCACCTTTGTGCAGGGGGTTCGGCATGTAGTCCCTCCGGTGCGACCACCCATTCTTCCGTGGGATCTGAACCTGGTGCTATCAGCGCTTCAGAAACCCCCGTTTGAGAACATCAGGGAAATTTCCTTGTTGACTCTTTCTCAGAAAGTGGTCTTTCTAGTAGCTATTACATCTGCCAGGAGGGTTTCTGAGTTGGCGGCCTTGTCTTGCAAGTCGCCCTATCTGGTTTTCCAGAAAGATAAGGTGGTGCTGCTTCCGCAACCTTCCTTTCTTCCAAAGGTGGTTTCAGCTTTCCATCTCAATGAGGACATTCTGTTACCATCTCTGTGTCCTAAGCTTACACACCCTAAGGAGGTGGCCCTCCATTCCCTGGATGTAGTCTGGGCCCTAAGGGTATATCTGTCTGTCACGGCTCCCTTACGGAAGTCAGACTCTCTTTTTGTTTCAGTGGCTGGTCCGAAAAAGGGGCTGGCGGTCTCGTCGACCACCATTTCACGGTGGATCAGACAGATCGTGGTCCAGGCTTACGCCTTGAAGGGGCAGGTGCCCCCCTTTCCTGTCACGGCCCATTTCACCAGGGCAATTGGGACATCCTGGGCTTTCCGACATCAAGCGTCTGTCTCCCAGGTGTGCAAGGCGGCGACTTGGTCGTCCGTTCACACTTTCACAAAGTTCTACAAAGTTGATGTGAGTGCATCTTGAGATGCTTGCTTTGGCCGCAAAGTTTTACAGGCGGCCGTGTAATCATTGCAATTTGCACTCTTTCTTCTTGTAAGAGAAAGTTACATTTTGGTTGTAAACGCATTTTGATGCATACGTTGGCCGCAAGTTCTGATGCGACCGGTTCAGATGGCAACTCCTCTGTTGAGGAACGCCTCTGGCTATGGGTGAAGTTATGTTTTGCTGTTTCCATCCCTTGTTTTGGCACTGCTTGGGGACGTCCCTACGGTCAAGATTTAATGGAGCTGTGTACGTCAATGAGCAAAAGAGAAAATAGGATTTTTTGTACTCACCGTAAAATCCTTTTCTCTGAAGTTCATTGACGGACACAGCACCCACCCCTCCTATTTTTTTACGTTATACTGCTTGTTGACGTACTGAGCGGCAGGAAGCAGGCTGAGGGGTTATAGCCAGAGAACTTCAGAGAAAAGGATTTTACGGTGATTACAGAAAATCCTATTTTTATCTTTCAAAAAGTGTTTCCCAGTGCTAAACCTTTCAAATTGCTGCATTTGTAAATTTTAACAGCCAATATAAAGGAATAGTAGTGGTAAAAAATGCCCTGGTGGATTTAATTATCCTTTTGTTTTTTGGTTAATTCTCCTTTAAGGGGGTGTGTCCTATGCCTACATACATTTCCCTCATTCCCATCTCAAAATGTTGGGAGGTATGAGGTCAATTCATTTCGGGGTCCCGAACTTCCGGTTTACTGTGCTAATTTTAAAAATGAAGACACAGGCAACTTCAAGAATTTTGCAAGTGGACAGGTACTTAAGAGGGCATATTTATAAAGCATTTATACAGAAGTGAATCTGACATTCACTTAACATTTGAGCAAGCTGAGCTGAGTGTTTTACGATACACTGTCTTCTCGAAATCTGTTATTATTTGTAAAAGTGAACTGCTCGGTTATCCGAATTTTGTTCAATATTTATCAATCATGTAGATGGTGTGTTTAACATGCTCATGGGTATTATCTGTGAATTTATGTAAGTCTATGTATGTGTTCTTTAGTTTTAATTTTTGTACTTTTTAAAAAAACTTTTCTGTGTTATGCCTATAAAGTCCATCGTTCCAAACTCATTCCAATGATTTCAACTATCGGGACGTGGCATTAACTATCAGAGTGTCGTATCCACAGTACCACTCTGTGGAGATACAAATTTTTTAGAATAACATTTACTGCAGGTAAATCTTCCTCGGTCATACATTTTACATGACAGTGATTGATTTACCACAAGTGAATGTTTGGTGATTGTCACAGTTATTGTTTTTTTTAACTTCTCTTTTTTGGTCCATTTTGATCTTTTAGATATGCCATTTGAAAGTGTTTCCATTTGTATGTTTGATAAGTTTATACTTATTGATCCGGTCTGAAATCTTGTCAGCTGATAACTTTTTTTTCTCTGCCTGTGCTGACAGCTATCTCGGAGGACTACAGAACCACCCCCCTCTATTATAGAGAAAGTGTGTGGGGTGAGATTTTGTAGTCCTATCTTGTTTCTGGTTTCTGATATATTTTTGTCCTGATACAAAAGAGATAGTAAGCATAGTTATAATAGGACATGATGTGTGTTACTGGAAGAATCACCAGATGAAAATAAAGAAAAAGATTTATGAAAACAAAACTAATGCAGCCACCACATTCAAGGGCTGGTAATCTGCAACATATTACATTTTTGTTTTGGGGATTAAATACACTTTAGGATGAATACCAGAATAACAATGGGAACCAGTCAGCAGGTAGCTGTGTCCTGAGTCTGTCTGATTCCAAATATTCATGCCTGAATAGAGGGCACTTTTACCCTACGTTCACACCTATGTGTTTTTTTTAGTGAGTTTTGCAGTTTGCAGAAATGCACTACAGTCCATTTAACATGGTTTCCTATGGTGCTAGTTCAAATCTACGTGTTTTGTGGCCGGTGCATTTTTGGAAAGAGTCGGGGACTTTTTCCCTCAATTTGCGGCTAATAGATTTCAATGGAGCTGCACCCGAAACGCAAATGGTGAGTTTGTGATCCGATTTTTGATGTGTTTTGCATTTTACGGTTCTTATTTTACCACTGTATGCAGCTGGTTGCAAAGCAGGGGGCCGGGAAGCCGGCCGCTGCGTCCTTAGCAACCGATGAGTCATCAGCTGTCAGCAGGGTTCCCTGCTGAAAGCCTAACGTAAAAAAAAAAAAATTGCAAAAAAAACGGTGTGGGGTTCTCCCCCAGGTCCATACCAGGCCCTTTGGGTCTAGTATGGATTCGGAGGGGACTGTTCTGTCTCTGGGACAGCTAGCTAAACCTTCTTATCCCAATAACTGTACATACCATATTTCTTTGATCTCAGTTTTATTAGAACAAGTCAGGTGAAACTACAAATAACAGAAGTAGACTTCAATAAGTACAATATCACATACAATACAGCATACATTGCATAAGCAACGATATACAGTACAAGATGATATAATAAAAACTTACTTTTTAAGTTCTCTAAGGGGTGATGGCGATAGATTGTGAAAGACATGACTTGCTTCCTGCAATGTGTTGAAAAGAATGGTGGATGGTTCACTTCCTGTTAAGATTCTACCCAGAATTCCCTGCTCGCTGACAACTTCCTTTATTACACATACATTAAACAAATAAACAGAGCTGCAGCAATACCAAAAAGGAACGCTAGATGGAGCCTGCACACCACATATGATTGTCTTAAGTAAATTACACATTTGCATGTAAATTTAACAACACAGGTACAAATAACCAGTATAAAACATCAGCAAGACATCTGGCGGACAGAACAGGGAGCCCCAGGCCAAAATTGAAAAAAAAAATGGCGTGGGGTCCCCCCAACATCCATACCAGACCCTTATCCGAGCATGCCGCCTGACAGGTCAGGAAAGGGGGGGACGAGCGAGCGCCCCCCCTCCCCCTGAATCATACCAGGCTGCATGCCCTTAACATGGGAGGGTACGGGTGCTTTGGAGCAGGGGGGCTCTGGCCCCCCCACCACAAAGCATCTTGCCCCTATGTTGATAAGGAAAAGGGCCTGTTCCCGACAACCCTTGCCCGGTGGTTGTCGGGGTCTGCGGTCGGGGGGCTTATCGGAATCTGGAAGCCCCCTTTAACAAGGGGACCCCCAGATCCCGGCCCCCTCCCTATGTGAATGGGTATCGGGTACCGATTCACCAAAAAAGCAGTGAAAAGTATTGTTTTCTGGTTTTCTGACAACGCCGTTTTTTTTTTTTTATTTTGGCGTAGGGATCCCCTCCAAATCCAGAGCGGTGAACGATGACTTCTGCGGGGGCTTCTATCTAAGGTAAGTAATACATAATGAGCTAGTATGCTATGCATACTAGCTCATTATGCCCTTGTCTTGCAGGTTTTGTTTTTTTGTTTTTTTTTGTATTCGGTTTACAACCACTTTAACCTCTTGGCACCGGCCGCATGCAAATATGTGGCCTTTTGGCAGATGGGCCTTGGCGCCGAGTGGCTGCATATTTGCGTGCATTAGTGCAAAAACATCTGTACAGAGTGTGCTCCCTGCACGCACCCTGCAAATGGAAAGCTCCCGATCATGTGACCGCCAGGACAGCCATGCGGTCACATGAGCATAAACCCTGCCCTGCCTCCTAAACCACTTAAAGGGCCAGGAGGAGACTGCAAGGGGTTAACATAGCTCCCAACTGTCCCTGATTTCGAGGAACTGTCCCTGATTTGGAACAATGTCCCTCTTTGCTCCTCATTTGTCCCTCATTTTGGTCTGATCTATATAGTTGTATATAAAATGCACTTTTTATCTATCAAAAAGTGTTTCTCAGTGCTAAACCTTTCATCCAAATTCTAAATTGCTGCACTTGTCAATTTCAAAAGCCAATATAAAGGAATAGTAGTGGTAAAAAAAAAAAGGACCTATGGGTTTAATCTTGTTTTTTGTGTACAATTCTCATTTAAGGGGGCGTGGCAAGGGGTGTGTCCTATGCCTGCTTACTTTTGCTGATAGATGTCCCTCATTTCCATTTTAAAAAAGTTGGGAGGTATGGGTTAACAGTGGCATAGACAGCAATTCTAATTCTAATTCTAACAAAAAAAACATAGTAAAAAATAAAACATTTTTTAACGCAACCTGTGCCTAAAATATATATATGCCGAAGCATGGGGGCATCCTCCCACAAAAGGTAGGAGCAAATCGCTCCTCTGCCCCTGCTGCCCCCATGCTTCAGCATATATGCTGAAGTATGTAACTGTGGTGGTGAAATCACCTCCGACAGCGCTGGAGTCACAGCTTTATGTATCGTGGGAAGAAACGCTGTCACTGCCAAGATAAATAAATCCGCGCTGCAGCTGAATTGCGTACCTGAAAACAAAAAAATGGTTAACAATAAAACACAGTAAACAGTAAAGTATAAAAAAATTGCATATCTGAAAAGCAAACATGATAAAACATATTAACAATAAAACATTGCAGAATAGAATACAGTAAAAAAGAGCAGAACAATAGAGAGAGAATAGAGAGAGAGAGAGAACACTAAAACAACAACTATTTTTGTTTTTTTTATTTTATATATTTTTTTGTGTTTTTTTTTTTTTTTTTTTTTTACACTTTTTTTTTTGTAACTGTAAATTTTGTAACTGGTACCAGGTTTGGGTCTCTCAAAATGCGATGGCATCTTGGGAGACCCTGTGAAAGTGTGTCCTAGTCTGTGCAATGCTGTACCCTATGCTAAAACTCAACTAGTGTATGGTAGCGTTCAAAACATTCACCAATGCAAAGACCAGGATTGTCAGGACAGGAGGGACAATAATAGCGGGTGTCACACCTATATCCGCGCTTGCTGCAGACACAACATTTTCTTTGGGGGGCTCGTTGGGTAGGGGTACTCGGGAGGACATAAGGAAAATGCCTCTCATGCAGCCGGCTTACTGCATTTGGTTGGGAAAGGTGAGGTGGAGCACCGTCTGGAAACAGAAGGGCTCTGACGATCTCTTCCTGGAATTTAAAGAGGAGTTCCACCCAGGGGGTCCATTAAAAAAAAAAAAAAATTAAAAGTCAGCAGCTACAAATACTGCAGCTGCTGACTTTTAATTGGACACTTACCTATCCCAGGGTCCCGCGATGCGGGGGATCGAAGCCCCGCTTGTCCCCCCCTCCGCTCGTCAGCGCCGGCATTTCAACTGTGGGCGCCAGGCTGTGGCTTCACAGCCTGGCACCCACTGCGCATGCGCGAGCGGCGCCGCGCGCCGTGATTGGCCGCTCAATCACCTGGGACCTGTAATGGGTCCCAAATGATTGACAGGAGGGAGGGAGCAGAGCCGAGCCCTTCCTGTGCCGAGGGGGAAGTGATGTCACCAGCCCAGGCAAAGGAAGAGGCAGACTACGAGGGACCACCTAGCAACAGGCATTTAGAGGTAAGTAAAAAAAAAAAAAATATCCAAATGGTTTTTTTTTTTTTTTTCAGGTATTTTTGTTTTTTTGGGTGGAACCCTACTTTAAAGCGGGGGTCCACCCACACCGCCAAAAAAAAAAAAAATATTAAAAGCCAGCAGCTACAAATACTACATACATGGCCACTTACCTGTCCCAGGATCCAGCGATGTCGGCAGGCGACGCCGAGAACCCGCTCGGTTCTCGGCAGCTGCCGCCATCATCCTAGGTGAGGGAATCAGGAAGTGAAGCCTTGCGGCTTCACTTCCCGGTTCCCTACTGCGCATGCGCGAGTCCCGCTGCGCATCGTAAGTGGTCTCCGCTCTCTCCTGGGAGCTGTGTGTTTCCCAGGAGACAGCGTGGTGGGGACGGGAAGAGGCGTAGACTCCCATGGGAGTCTATGCCGGAAGTGGGTGCAAATACCTGTCTTAGACAGGTATCTGCACCCCCCTCCCCCCTGAAAGGTGCCAAATGTGACACCAGAGGGGGGGAGGGTTCCAAAAAGCGGAAGTTCCATTTTTGTGTGGAACTCCGCTTTAAGGACGGATCCAGTCCGTCCTGAAGCTCTGTATAGCACATGAGCGTTCAGCAAAGCCAATTGAAATAAGTATACCGACACTTTCTTGTACCAGCATCTGGCCTTACGAGCAACTAGATACGGTGCCAACAACTGGTCGTTGAGGTCCACCTCTCCCATGTTAAGGTTATATTCGTGGACACAGAGGGGTTTCTCCACAACACCAGTCGCCGTAGTAATTTGGACCGTCGTGTCTGCATGAAGGGAGGTAAGAACGAAAACATTCTTATTATCCCTCCACTTCATAGCGAGCAAATTATTACACTGCAAGCAGGCTCTCTCCCCCAGCCTAAGACGGGAATCTACAAGCCGCTGGGGAAAGCCCCTGCGATTAGATTGCACGGTGCCACATGCTCCAATCTGCTGATCAAAAAGGTGACTAAAAAGTGGCACGCTCGTGTAATAATTGTCCACATATAAATGGTACCCCTTTCCAAATAAGGGTGACACCAAGTCCCACACTATCTTGCCAGCGCTTCCTATGTAGTCAGGGCAGTTTGTCGGCTCTACGTGACTATCTTTGCCCTCGTAAACCATAAAACTACATGTACAGGTGTTCTAATCCCTCTCCACTCCATCCAAAATAAAAATAAAAAGTTCTGTCCTTAGTTATTCTTTGAGCCTGGGTTCACATTTGTGCGTTGCAGGAATGCACACAAAAGTAAACATCCTTGTTGCAGACATGTGATATACCATTAATGCCCAATGGCACCCCAACACATCCTGCAACCACGCACGTTTATGCGCTCACCAAAATACACGGTACCCAACTTGTTGCTGCACGATTCAAAAAAAGAACGGCCACACGCTTCTTTTGTGCAATTATTTGTGTGTATGTGAGCGGATCGAAATGAATGGGCTGCCCTAATCGCAAGCTACATACGCGTACGCACCATCGCACCCGCATCGCTATGTGAGGTGATTGAATAAACTAAACCTGGGCACATCCATAAGAGATTTTAGGACATTTTTATATATCATAGATATTGATAGATGTTGATATTATTGGTTTGGGATTTGGAAGCACTTCCTGTACTGTGATTATTTGCAGTCTTCATGTTCTGTATACAATGTATCACACACACACACTGACAGATCACGGCCCCGCCCCCTCTCATTGTCTCTGATCCGCACACCATTGACGTGATACATTGTACCCGAAATAAAGCCGGGCACCACGTGACCACCAGGCGAGCCTCAATGGTAACATGAGACGTCAGTAGCTGGAAGATCGGAGGGCGAATGGGAATGGGCGGGGCGGTGACGTCAACAGGGGCGGGATTGAGCCCTTTGCTCTGACAGCAGACACACAGACAGAGTAGATTAGGAGAGCTCTTTACCCTCCACACTGTGTACATTGTACAGCATGGCTGCTGAGGTCCGGAGAGTGCTGGTGTATGGGGGCAGGGGGGCCCTGGGCTCCAAGTGTGTGGATTACTTCACATCCAAAAACTGGGTAACTGCATTCACATGAAGTTCACTCTGATTGCTGATAGGCTGATGACACAGTGATCAGAGTAATGACGCTGATTGGGGGTCAGCCGAAGTGTAACTTTGTCCTGTTTAGCTGTATTACATGCAATATGTAGATTTCAATAATAATTTGTTTTTTTGTGTTATTGCTCAGTGGGTGGCATCCATCGATGTGACGGAAAATGCAGCTGCCAGTGCCAATGTTGTAGTGAAATTGTCAGATTCATTCACACAACAGTCTGAAGAGGTGAGTCCCTGTCTGTCTGTATATTGAAGCCTGATCGATCGCTGTCTGTATATTGAAGCCTGATCGATCGCTGTCTGTATATTGAAGCCTGATCGATCGCTGTCTGTATATTGAAGCCTGATCGATCGCTGTCTGTATATTGAAGCCTGATCGATCGCTGTCTGTATATTGAAGCTTGATCAATCTCTGTCTGTATGTCGAAGCCTGATCAGTCGCTGTCTGTATGTCGAAGCCTGATCAGTCGCTGTCTGTATGTCGAAGCCTGATCAGTCGCTGTCTGTATGTCGAAGCCTGATCAGTCGCTGTCTGTATGTCGAAGCCTGATCGATCTCTGTCTGTATGTCGAAGCCTGATCGATCTCTGTCTGTATGTCGAAGCCTGATCGATCTCTGTCTGTATGTCGAAGCCTGATCGATCTCTGTCTGTATGTCGAAGCCTGATCGATCTCTGTCTGTATGTCGAAGCCTGATCGATCTCTGTCTGTATGTCGAAGCCTGATCAATTACTGACTGTCTGTATATTGAAGCCTGATTGGTCACTGTCAGCCTATAGAAGACTAATCAATCGGTGTGCAGTCATTCACTGTACCCTGGACAGCTCATCCGTATTACTTGCTCAGCGATTATCATTGTGTTTTTGGTTATCATTATCATTTGGTGGTTTTCTTTCTATATTGAGAATATGAGAGTACATAGCTATAGCTTATTGCTAACTTTCTTTTAAAAAGTATTTTTCTCTTACCCACCTTTTTTAAATTCAACTCTGAGCTCAACCCCCAAAAAAATAAAAATTGCCTTTGCAGTGGGGACCCATCAGACTGCAGGGGGTTGCAGAAGAGGCTGTGTTACTTATGTACTTCCTCAATCTGCTTGACCAGTCCTTGTTTTCTCTTAAAAAAAAAAAAAAAAAAAAAAAAAACTGACCAAACACTATACAATCTCTCTCCTCTTTTTTTTTTTTTTTTTGTGCTGAAAATTCCCCCCTCGGCTTATACTCGAGTCAAGCACTTTTCTGCAGCAGAGAATGACATTTTCCGAACCGACTTAGGGGCCACTTATCTCGGAACCCCAAATTTGGTGTGCAAACCCAGTGGAACTAGCACTACTACATAGTAGCCAAAGCTGGGGTTCCTAGTACCAAGTGGCCCCGAGATACGGGGCCCCAAAGTCAGTTTGGAAAATGTCATTCTCTGCTGCAGAAAAGTGCTTGACATTTTCCGAACCGAATTTGGGGCCCTGTATCTCGGGGCCACTTGGTGCTAGGAACCCCAGCTATATGGATATGCTGTAGTGCTACTTCCACTGGGTTTGCACACCAAATTTGGGGTTTCTAGCACCAAGTGGCCCTGAGATACGGGGCCCCAAAGTCGGTCAACTGTGTCCATCTGCAGCAATGTCATTTCGGGATCCTTTGGGTTCAAAGATCACAAATTTTGGCTGCTTCTAAGGGGGCATCTAAGAACCCTTAACTATCGAATTTGAAGTTCGGGGGACCTATGGCTGCAAATGGGCACAGTGAGGCTGCAAATGGGCATTGTTGACCCTCTGAACTTTAATGTCATCCCAGTCTTAGTCTGTAGGGTTCAATATTGAGTTGGCTCACCCTTTGCAGCTATAACACCTTCAACTCTTCTGGGAAGGCTGTCCACAAGATTTAGGAGTGTGTCTATGGGGATGTTTGATCATTCTTCCAGAAGCGCATTTGTGAAGTCAGGCACTGATGTTGGACGAGAAGGCCTGGCTTGCATTCTCTGCTCTAATTCATCCCAAAGGTGTTCTATCGGGTTGAGGTGAGGACTTTGTGCAGGCCAGTCAAGTTCCTTCACCCCAAGCTCCCTCATCCATGTCTTTATGGACCTCGCTTTGTGCACAAAAAGTTTTGCCTTTAGTTATACTTAGAAGCCAAATGGTTACCATGCACAGCTACACTGTTTTTAGTAAACCTCCCCCCATTGAGTCTTGACTGCTATTAAAAGCAAACTAGAATTTCTTTTAAAAGTGATCTGATTTTTCCTTTTTTATAACAGGTCTTTATGTGTATGAGCTTATCTCTGAGCTTAGCATGACTGTGTAGTTGGCACTCTTGCTTGCAGCTCTGGGGTTTTGGGTTGTAGCAGTTAGACATTCTGGGACAATGGTCTCTCCATTTGGATCTGCTGGACCCTAAAGCAGTGTACACACGAGCCGACTTTTCTACCGGACTGGTTCGACGGACCGGGTCCGGTGGACAATCCGATCGTAGGTGGGCTTCATCGGACCTTCAGCGGACTTTTCCAGTCGAAAATCTGACGGACTTTAGATTTGGAACATGCTTCAAATCTTTACGTCGTAACTCCGCCGGACCCAGAAATCCGCTCGTCTGTATGCTAGTCCGACGGACAAAAACCCACGCTAGGGCAGCTATTGGCTTTCAACTTCCTTATTTTAGTCAGGTGTACGTCATCACGAATGAATCCGTCGGACTTTGGTGTGATCGCGTGTAGGCAAGTCCGTTCGTTAAAAAGTCCGCCGGAAGTCCATCGGACCAGTCCGGTCGAAAAGTCCACCCGTGTGTACTTTAATCTTTAATCTGTTACCTCCCAAAATCACATAATGTGACCAGCCAAGCTATAGTTATATGGGAATTTAGTTGATGAGCTCATAGTAATTGTTCTCAGGATCTAAATTAGTCAGCATTTTAATTTTGTGTTTTTCTTTACTGCTCATCAGGTCACATCTGCAGTAGACCAGCTCCTTGATGGAAAAAAGGTGGATGCCATCCTGTGCGTAGCTGGAGGCTGGGCTGGAGGTTCTGCAAAAGCCAAATGTGAGTCTCCACTTTGCAAAACCAATGTATTCTACCGGATGAATGTATTACATAGACCACAAAATGTTTCACGTCTTAAATTTGAAATAGAAGTTCAACTTTGTAATTAAGAGAAACAAACAAAAAAAAAAACCTCCTCCATGAGTCCCATGTATGAATAGTTTGTATTGTACAAAATGTCTGCTAAGGTACGGTGAGCTATGGACTATGCAAGCCTACAAGTTTCAAAGGGATGCTGGGCTCACCAGCAGTTTGGTCCATGTAGATAACCCATAAAAAACAGCAAAATTAGACAAAGCGTCAAAGATAACAGTAAGTGAAGGATGTAAGAGCCCTTTCACACTGGGGCGGGGGGCAGCGTCGGCGGTAAAACGCCGCTATTATTAGCGGCGTTTTACCGTCGGTATGCGGCCGCTAGCGGGACGGTTTTACCCCCGCTAGCGGCCGAGAAAGGGTTAAATACCACCGCAAAGCGCCTCTGCAGAGGTGCTTTGCCGGCGGTATAGCCGTGCCATCCCATTGATTTCAATGGGCAGGAGCGGTAAAGGAGCGGTATACACACCGCTCCTTCACCGCTCCGAAGATGCTGCTGGCAGGACTTTTTTAACCGTCCTGCCAGCGCATCGCTCCAGTGTGAAAGCCCTCGGGGCTTTCACACTGGAATGCAAGCAGCGGCACTTTCGGGTCGGTTTGCAGGCGCTATTATTAGCGCAATAGCGCCTGCAAACCGCCCCAGTGTGAAAGGGCTCTTAAGGTAGGTTGCATTCATTACTATACTTTACAAACTGATGTCTGAGTTAAAGGATAAGTTCACCTTTGGAACATGTTACATGTTCCACCCGCACTTAGGGTGAAACATGTAACATGTCCCAGCTCCTGCCTCCACTCCATCCCCCTTGGTTATAGTGGACAGGGGATCTTCTTCCATCAGCCACTGTCAGAATTTAAAAACTGCATGGCTGTGGGCTCCGCTCGCACAGCAACGTCATTAATTCTGTGAATGAATGAACTGCAAATACCATCAGCCTTTGCAGTCAATGGCTTGTAGCTCTCAATGAACTGTGAGGGTGCTGATTAGCGTTCTCATAGTCCATTGACTCTTCATGCCATTCAGTAACTGTCTGCCCATATCGAAGGAGTGTACTGAGAGTTTGCAGATCATGGGTGCAATGCTTTAGAGGCTGCAGAGTAAAATAAATAAATAAATGCACATCTTTTTGCAGGTAAAAAAAGCATTTTATTTATTTTTTCTCCCATAAATTATTTTATTATAGAATATAACGTAGTACATACAGTGGCACGTCCGCCTAAGATAGATATCATAAAGACAATTCCTAGTCTTTACCGCAATACAACATATCAGAACAAGTCAAAATAATAGGTCCAGCCTACAGCCCAAATGAAGTACTGTTGGCAAAGGTGTCTCAGCTAGTCCTTTGCCACTAGCATTTTAAAGGTGACCTTGGCCTTTAAACTTGCACTTTGCTATTTTAGGATCCTTTCACACTGAGGCGCTTCTAAACTGCCAGTAAAACACTGAGCACTTTTGAAGAGCTTTCCATTCATTTTAATGGAGAGAGGTGCTTTTTTTTTTTTTTTTTTTTTTTTTTTTTTTTTTTTTTTAGTGTGAAAGGGGTCTTAAAGCTGAATTTCAAACACATAAAAAAATATATGCGAGGTACACATTCAATAAAACTCAACTGACGCACATATTTGATGTCAGCATCTTTTAATTTCTTGTACAGTACAACTTAGACTATGAGAGTGACAGTACTTTGAGCCAGTCATGCTCAGCTGTATACACATGTGCTGACAATGAGTGAAAAAAGATGACCTCATCACTCTACCTTCTGCCTTAGAAGGAAGGGGATCCTGAACAGGAAGGGGTGAAGATTAACCGATCCCCTGTAGGTCCTTGACCCCCCCCCCCCCCCCTGAATGGGGCCCGGGCTCCATACAGGTGAACTAGCGGTACCCCCTTATCGGTGGCACTGTATATGGCTAGCTTTACTTAGGCAGGCCATAGACTGTGCAAATTTCTTTCCTCCAACCACAAGTGGAGTAGTAAATAAATATAGTGAAAAGTGCAATAAAATAATTAGATTCAAATTAATTGGTGGAGATTTATATTGTGCTACATTTGTGCATGTGATTCTACCGCAACAACTTGGGAAAGACCATCTTCGGTGCCTTTCGCCACTTTCAGCAATGTTTGAGCTTTTTTCTGCTCGTTTCCCTATGCCTGACTGTGCAGCATCCCATTCTTTCTAATTGTATCTGTTCACATTTGTACACTCAGTCGCTCTATGCACAAAAAGCACATGAGCTCTTTTTTGGCATATTCACGCGTTTTTGATCTTGTATACTTCAATGGGAATGCCTGTAAATGCGCCATAAGTGCACATTTTTACAGCTGAAGAATTCCTCTCTCCCCCTTGCCCAGACTCCTGAAGCTTGATATAGTACTTGTGCAAAAACCCTTGGGGGGGGGGGGCGACTTCAAAATCACCAGGAATACGCTCTGCTCAGGTGGGAATGTGGATATACAAGCCTGAACGTGTTTTGTGCGTCACATCAGGGGGCAGTTTCCCATCTCCATAGAGGATGGCTCACAAAAGACAGATTCAGAGTGAGTCAGCCTTTTTAGCCATCTGTATGTCTGGTAGCGATCTACAAGATTACCTCTAATATACTCCATATGTAAACTGCTCAAGTTGCTTTTAATCACGTTTGAAGTTGCAGAGGTTCTATAAAGACTTATTGTTTTTGTTATTTGGTTGTCAAGAAACTGGATTTCTCTGATGTTCAGGTTTCAGGGTAAATAACTGGAGAAAATCATAAAAACACTGATGTCTTGTTTTTAGGGAGGGAAGATTAGCTATGCTTTATAATAATTTGTGATTTCTAAAAGCAGTTTAAATATCAGATTTGCTAATTACTACGCTTTTTATTTCTAGGCCAAATAATTTTATCTGTATTTTTAATACAAGGCGTGACCTCCGAATTCCTGAACAAAATTTCTTGTGTGGTGTTTTTTTGTTTTGTTTTTTTTTTTAATTTTGCACTTATTTGCATGCTCTCAGAATGGGATTTTAACCTTGCAAAACAATTTTACGTACATATTTGAGAGCAAAATACTGAATGGCAACTTAGATTTCAGGTGGTGTTTTTTTTTTTTTTTTTTTTTTTTTTTTTTGTTCTTTATCATGCTCATCTACATATCTTTATGGGTCTGTGTGTACAGACATATGGGGAGGGTTATATTTAGGTCAGTACAAAAAAAAATGCCCGTATCTCTAAAAAGGCAGCAGTGTGCAAGATACCTAAAGCAGCCTTTGTCAACCAGGGGTTGCCAGGGGGTTCCTTGAGCAATGAGATGCCTCTTGGATGAGTAGCCACTGACACCAGTGATCTTTTTAAAGGGGGGTTCTTCCTACTGAGCCTAAGGCCGGCCATAGACAGAGGGAATTTCTTTCTTGCAAGGTTGCAGGAAAGAAACTCGCTCGATTTCGCCATCAGCAGACAGTATTGACAGGGGAATCCCTCCTGCTGAGCCATTGTCTTGCCAGTGATTATTGCTAGCGGCTATACCAGCTGCTTGCAATAATTGCATGTAAAATCCGGCAGGCTGGTTGTACCCAAGTTGATCGATCAGTTTGGTATATTCAGCCTACCCATGCATGGTTCGAATCTCGGCAGGCTTCTGCTGAATTACCAGAGATTTTAACTGTTTATGGCCAGCTTTAAATGTAAGGAGCATTCTTCCTTTTGACCATCACACTAATGTACCATGGACTGTAGCTGTAGAAATTATCAGGGGTTCCCTGAGAACAGAAAGTTATTTTCAAGGGTTGTTAAAAAAAATAAATAAAATGGGAAAACGGCTTTAAATTTTAAACTATTAACAAACATTCCACTGATTCTTGTTTTGTGCGGTGGTGCATTTAGTGTGTGGGGTTTTCTTTTTCTTTTGTCTGTTTACCTGAGTTTTCTGGTAGGTCAGTATTTCCACTGGTTAATGATTTCTGATCACGACAAGATAACGATTGCCACTGTTTATCTTGGCTGCCTTTTACTGATCTGAAAGATCAAAATAACATTTTGTGTTTTAAAATGTATTTTAAATGTGTGGGGGTTTTTCTCTCCCCCCCCCCCCCCATGCATTTTAAAATGAAATGATGCACAGTATATTCTATATAATTTCAGTAGTAGAAAAGATAAGATTTTTCTTTACCAAAATGTGACTATTTCTTGCATGCTTTGCCTATCGCATGCCAACTTTTACGATTTTATAGATAGAACCTAAAGCTGGCTAGGTTTTCCGAACAAACATATTAAAAATCTGGTCATTACCTCTGATAATGCAAACAGACTTGATGAATGGCATTTAAAAGTAACATTTAGTTTTGCTTTTAACCATTGTTTTATTTTCTTTGTTTGAATGGAATTTCCTGAATGAGCACTGTAATAAATTGGCTCATTCTAGAAAAAATTTTGATTCAAATTTTCTCGTCGCTATTCTCGAATGTAATCGTTGATTTGACACCACTAATGACTAATAAATGGAATTCAGACAAATATATTTTTTGAATGACATTTTCTTAGTGAGTGGCCAACATTAGAAAAGCTGTACATTAGTAAATTTCTAAAAATTCAATGCGACTCATATGATTGGGCATGTGATTGCCATCATCCCTTGTGACTTGCAAAAGTATGAAAAACCTCTGTTTGTGGGATTTTTGAAGCAATAAACAATATTAATGAGAAAAATATTTTATTATGTAAATAGAAAAATTGCTATAATTAAATATATTGCATACAAATATTTAAAACATTGTATATTGAAATGAGATACAGTGATACTTTGACCCAACGCGTTTCAATTGGTCATGATAATTAGAATCTTCATCAGGGATATTGTATCATAATAATAAAATATTTTTTTTTCATTAATATTGTTTATTGCCTCAAAAATCCCACAAAGAGAGGTTTTTCATACTTAGTAAATTTCTTTTGTTCAGCTCCGAGGGCTAAACTAGAGCAACTACAACAAAAACAGCTTGGAAAGAGGAATGTCCCTTCCAACTATTCTGTTTGGACTGCCACAACACATGCAGCTGGTTGAATATCCCAAGCAATGATCTGATTGGATGCAGTTGCTGTTTGGCTGACAGTTTTCCACTCAATTTCCCTTTTGATTTTTCAGTTCAGCAGGAATTGACTGAAATTCAAGCCATATATGGCTAGCCTTGCAAATGAACAAAGACAGACTGGTTGCTGGATAAACTTGTTACAAGAAATAGCCAGCACACTGCCTATGTACCTCAAACGTATTCCATTGGATCTTCAACCTAAATTTAAAAATTATTTTCCCCTGTATAGACAGAATTTTATCGACTTTGCACTAAAAAAAAAAAAAAGTTATGTAAAAGGTAAAGGCTTCAGCTGTCTATGGCCCCTTTCACATGGGCAGACCGTTTAGGTCCGCCTGTCAGTTTTTTTTGGCGGACCTGAACAGATGCTCCATACAGGTCTATGGAGCGACGGATGTCAGCAGTGACATGTCTGCTGACATGCGATCAGCTAAAGTGCGACGGAGGAAAACCCTACTTTTCCATCCGTCATCGGATTGGATGAAAACAGACAATATGGTCCGTCTTCATCCGATCCCCCATAGAGAAGAGCGGCGCTCTGACAGGTCGGTCCCTGCACAGTGTGCAGAGACCGACCTGTCATCTGCCTGCTCAGAAGGGATCGATGGAGCGATCCCCCTCTGAGCAAAGCGGAGCCCGTACATAGACACGTCCGCGTGACAGGGCCCATATAGCTTTCAAAAATGATCAAAATATTGCATTATCAGAATACCATTTCTATTTTAGATCTGTATGTTTTTTGTTTGATTTTAAATTTTGCTTTTTTAATTTTGATAGCATTTTACAAGAACTGCGACCTGATGTGGAAACAGAGTGTTTGGACCTCGATCATTTCCAGCCATCTTGCCACAAAGCATCTTAACGATGGAGGTCTTCTCACCTTGTCTGGTGCAAATGCTGGGTTATCTGCTACCCCAGGTATACCTTTTCACAGCAAATTTAAAAAAATGTTTTGTTTTTTTTTTTGACAATCTGACATATGTATATAATGTGAAGACTTGGTCATCCCATACATTTCAACATTTGACAAGACTATTCTATTACAATCAACCATTAGATCTAGCAAAACTATGTAATTTGAGGGTCTGCCTAGTCTGGTTGTGCAATGATTGCATTGGATAGACTGTAACATGTGGGGTGAACTTTAGATGTTGCTGGCCCTCCCTTTGTTCTTCCTTCTCTTTTATTTTTTTATTTTTTTTAATTGGAACTGTGCCATATAATCCTCTTTTGGGGAGCCATTGAAAAATGGCTACTAGCTCAGATATGAGACCTAAAAGTATCTACTCATTGACTCTTAAGGTTGCATCCAATGGGTTGATCATTAAAATTCTAAGCCTGGAAACAGATGGACACATGTTGTTGTTGTTGTTGTTGGCTATGAGATTTGCCCATTGGTAAGTCAACAAACAGGTTGTGGTTCTTCTAAAACTGGAATAGAATTATGTGGACCTTTTTTAGAGTTCTTAGTAGAATTCTTCTTTAGTGGTCTATATTTCATAGACATTGCCTAGTGGAGTGGAGCAACCCTTTCCCATTTACTTATTAAAGGGGAGCACCAGCGTTAATGTTCATTAACAAAGGTACAGCAAGAGGAAGAAATTGTGTATCAGTTCTTGCAGAAGAATATTTACTGATTGTCTCTGACTTCAACGCTTTGAAGAAGCATGCTGCAAATCATAGAGAAGTTAGAACTCCTAATCAGTATGCTTGTTCTGGAATGGTGGCTAAAAATAAAGAAGAAAAAAATGGTTGACTAAAAATAAAGTTAAAGTAATGTGGTGGCCAGGTCACTAGCAGTTACAGAAACATGTGTCAGCAACACAACATATGTATTTTATCTCCTTCCTGACCACCACTACAGCTTCCTGTTGCAGCAAAATGAAAATGACTCCCCATCTGCCACAATGCAGTATTGGGTGCCTGAATGGTACTGATGTCAAGTGGTATTAAACCCTATAATAAAACAAATTTAATTGAAGCTTGCCAAGCCTTAAATGCTATGTCTTCTTTTTTAGTTTTTTTTTTTTTTTGCACCTGGTGACCCAGCCAGTAACACACTTCATGTCTTAGGTTCCATTCACACTTGTGCGACCTGTCATGCAACGTTGGACATCAAAGTCACATGACAAGTCGTACCCCATGTTTTCCAATGATAACCATTCATATATGTGCGACTTAAAGTCGCAGCCACTTCAAAGTAGTTCATGCACTACTTTAATCTGACATTCATGCAATTTGAGGGCCATAGACTTCAATGTTAACCCTCAAAAGTTGCATGAAAGTCGTACCTTAATGTTATACAATGCACCAGTTGTCCATTAACACTGGTCAAAGCCAAAGTCCTATCCAAGTTGCACCCAACCAAAGTTTCACTACAAAGTCAGCGCAACTTTGGAGTCTTACAAGTGTGAATGCAGCCTTGGGGTGTCTCCACTCTGGATGGAGGAGCAACAGCGCCACTCTTGAACAGTAGGATTGTAAATCTGGGGAGAGGGTAGTTGTAGATGGACCTTACTAACCAATTTAAAGCTAAACTCCAGCTTACACTTATCAGTTACAACAACAGGGTTTTTATTTATTTATTTATTTTTTATTTACTTTTTTGGGATAAAAGTTTTGCATAAATAAAGGCTGATTATTTTAAGCACCCCTTCCAATGGGTCTCGGGCCTCTAACTGCCGTTTTTGGTGGACTGCTTGGTCCCTAAGAATGTTGAAAAATAACACTAGCTGAATCATCGGTTAAAAAAGGAAAAGAAAACTAATGCAGCTACCACATCTAAGAATCGGTAAGCTGTATTGTTTTTCGGTTTAATACCACTTGCAGTACCCTTTGAGCCACTCCACTAGAATAAGCATGCAGCAAGAAAAGTCAGCACTCCTAGACTGAATACTTCTGTGTCATTGACTCAATGTATTAAAATAACTGGATTATCACAACTTTTCTGAAGCATAGGTCCGCAAAGGCAGCGTTTAGCCCCGGTGCATGGTGCTCTGCCAATTCGCTGCTGGGGGGGGCAGAGAGAACAGGATGTATGCCAAGCTCTGAGAGGTTGACAGCTGCTGCAGCTGGATAGGGCACCTAGCAGTATAAACATTTTAGGGCAGTATGTGTCTAGGGGCGAACACCTGGAATGCAGACTTCTTTGACGGGGTGCTGACAGCGGGGCTGCACGGGTAAACTGTGCACAACACCTGCAGCCCAGTGCCCTAGGCAGCAGCGCTAAATGACCAGTTTGCATGGGGACCAAGACTGCTTGTGCAGACTTTAAGACCCTGAAGATGCTGGTGTCACCATAACTAATGATCAAGCTAGAAAATATTTGTTGTGCCCGTTGGCTGAGAACACAAAAGTGCTCAGTGAATCCATGACTGTATATAACACTACAGTCTGGTTCATATGAATTTATTCTTTTTGGCAGCAATCATCTCCCCCTCTCCTCCCCATATGAGGCATCACTGACAGCTTAGATGAATGCGGGACTGCAGCTACAGGTGCTGGGAATGAGTCCTGATATAGAACAGGGAGTACTGAATGCTAAGAAATAATGACGCCCCCCCTTTTTAAACGATCTAGCTGTCATCTCTCATGTGCTATGACCATAGACCTACATGTTTGATCACTGCTGCTTTAGATTTACTCACACTGTAAAAGAATCAGATTGTACAGAAGACCTTTGCCTTATGACATTTATCCCTTTGCTGTTTTGAGAGATGTTCTGCAATATTTGTCCTTTGATCCTGGAGAGATATGATTAGTCTCATTCGGAACTCCACGAAAAAGAAAAATTACACGCAGTGCTGTATGTTTTTATATGGGGCTTATTATATTACATCTGCTGACCTCTGATCTTACAAATTACCAGGAACTCTATAGTATGTTGTTGCATCATAATAACCACATATAAGGCGCTTGTTTTGTAGGAATGCCTTTTATTTGGCAGACATGTGCCTTACATTATATAGACTAGAGGAGTATTGCAAAACAAGGATTGGGAAACCTCTTACTTGGGATGATCTGGCTTATTTAACAAAGCCTGCAGAAAGACGAGCTGTTGGTGAGAAGACAAACGTGTGTACACATTGAGGATGATTTACTGAAGGATTCGAGAGTGTTCACCTAATACAATGTATGAAGATTCACTTCAATAATGCAATCATGTGAAAAGAAAATCCCTGTTTACTTATTTATTCTGCACATTCACAGAGCCTTTAGTAAATCAGCCTTATGGTGATCATACACAGATTTTTTTTTTTTTTTTTCCAACTAATAGATTTCTCCATCTATGCTACACAGTGCAAATTGATTAATCCCCTGCCACAGCTAATATATTTTGATAAGCGGCCCTGCCCACTTTCTAATTACCTGGACAGTGCCTGCATCTGATTGGATACAGGTGCAGATTAGCTGTATATTTTTCTCTCAACTCCAATTATTTATTTTCCATTGAGGGATGTTGGGTGGGAGGCAGTTGACAGGGCCAACCACTGAGCAAATATTGGTCCATGGATAGCCAGCTCTAGTCTTCTACACCAATTTGTGTCCGCTGTTAATTATTAACTCCTTGTCTACCAAGGTATGTTTATAAATGTCCTCTTTAGGAGGATAAAGCAATCTTATGGCGGCTGCTACTGCAGCCATGAGCTTGGTACTGATTTTTTTTTTTTTTTTTTTTTTAGCACAGGTAAAGAGCTTTTAGGTAAAAGGGATCAAGGTGGCTCTACAGCTACCCAATCATCTTTACAGGATGTGTGTATTCCATCATTTGCATTTTCAGAACTGTCATTGCCTGCCCTCTGTAGTTAGGGTAGAAGCTAGTCAAGCACAATCTGTGCCTTTAAAGAGAGATATAAAGAGATTTTGTCACCAGCCCATGCCATCACATAGTTGGCGTGTTGGCATCCCTGTGATAGCATAAAGTTAAATAAAGAAAAAAAAAGTGTTTAAATTGAGTAAAAATAAGAAAGAAAATTTAGAATTGCCTTTTTACACACCCCTATTGCAAAAGCACAGTGTAGGTGTGCATGTGTACCCATAAATTCTGCCACAAATGCGAGACATTGCCATGACCATCAGCCATAACCTGGATAGGCTTGTGTGGCCTATAGAGAAATTTGGGTACAATGGTTGCAATTTTAAGGCATTATATTTCTTTTTTTTAATCTGTATTCTTGCTGCCACCCCATCTTTTATACTTTACAAAAAAAGGTATAATATTGTATGTGTTTGCACTAAAATGAAAATGTGCATTTGATAAATGGCTGCACAAATAGTGTGTGTCATAAAACACTGCAAGTGCCACTTTTTGTTATCCCCATAGTCTCTGAATAAATATATTGTTTTGGGGGTTTAAAGTAATCTCTGGCAAAAAAAAAACAAAAATCTGATTTTACCATATGTGTAAAAAAAAAAAAAGCCTTGGTAGCTATGTGGTTAAATGATATTGCTGCTGATTCCAGCTAGGTATGTGGAGCTAGGTACATGTTAAAAGCATCCTTTTAATTCCTTCAGCTTTTCAGCTTGACTCTCTCTCTCTCTCTCTCTACCTGCCTCTTTCCATAACTAACTACACTTAAAAAATATTTGCAGATATTTTATAAACTGCCTATTTTCCCTTCCACTGCCCAGGCCTTTTTTAAGGCACGTGTTCCAAATTGCCACTGCGGTATAATCAATGCCTTTTGGATTTTCTTTTGGTTTACAACTGACGCTTGTAATCAACCTGGAGGACGCCTGCAATGAATACATGCCGATGCGATTACATTCAATGTAAAGAAGAAAGCTCTCTCACCATACAGGTGCTGGGACTTCTACATTGATGGTCTTGAGCACGTCTGGGTTCACTGTCGGTGTTCTGAATCCAGTAGAAGCCAACAGAAACATTAGGGTTCTGTATGCTAAGCACAACAGAAACACTGGGGTCTGTTTATTCCTCTGATATCTTTACTTGCTTTACACCAATACACAGAAAAACTGACAGTATGATCTGAACAGATTAGTAAAGCAAAGAACTATTTGCAAAGTGCAATGAACCCATTGCTCCCATTTGGCACCCATAAGATTACATTATAATTGATGCTCTGTACGGGGGAAAGGTAAATCTTTTCCTTTGGTTTCCTGAACTGTGAATTTTACATTGCCTTATTTTAAAGTCTAAACGCCCCTGCAGTGTATTTTTGGGTTTACAGGATGGGCATTTCTGGAACAGGCCCACTAAAGGGGATCTATGTAAGATATGAAAGCCTGTGATTTAGGGTAATCAAAAATAATCTGCTCTCTTCTCTAACTACCATAATATTTATTGCAGAGGACGTTAAAAATCCACTTGCCCTTGATCTGCTGGCATGCAAAACAGATTGCTTCTTGTCAAATCCTAAATTTCATTTTTTATTAAACAGTGTAAATATAGCCTAATTAAAAATATTCTGTATCTATTGGAGAGAGGTGTGTGGTGGTGTTTGTTGTGTGGGTTTTTTTTTTTTTTCCTCGAACCCTGTTGAGAAGGTCATCTCTCAATTCCTGACCCAGTACAACATTGGAGGTAGGGGTGGGAAAATCTATTTTTCGGGGACACGAGAAGAGAAAACAATCCTCTTAGTAAACTGGTGGTAGGCTAGAATCCTCATCAACTATTTATTCCTGTATGTGTTGCTGTTGGGAATTACCTCTCACTTCCTGTCCTATGGAACATCGAAGTGGTAAGCACCCATTTCTTGCAGCACCTGGATCCCTTCTTAGAATTCCAATCAGGACTCTGCATGGTGTTTGTCTATTCTCCTCCCTGGGCTTGCAACGGTTTTCTTCCACACACCAAAGACCTACTGGTAGGTTATTTGGCTCCCAACTAAATTGGCCCTAGTATGTGTGTGCTTATAGGGCAGGTACTGACGTGACTTGTACAGTATAGCTGGCTATAGACGGGTGGAAATTCAGATGGTTAGGCTCCATTCACATCTGAGCGTATTGATCTACTGGTGTTTTTCGGCCATCCTTTTATTTTTTTATTTTTTTTGCAGCTTTTTACAAGGTTTTTCTAAAGCGTTTTAGAAGTGTATTACAAGTGTTTACAGCTTCAAGCATTTTTGTTAAGCCAATATTAAAGTACAGCGCTTGTAATCTGCCAAAAAGAAGCTCATGTGTTTTTTTTGGAGCTTCAGGCGACAGAACGCTCAGATGTGAACAGGGGCCATTGAAACAAATGGAATTTTGCTTGTTGGGTGTTTTGGAGCTTGAGAGCTGAACATTTTACAAGCTGAAAAACGCTCCGGTCTGAACAGGGCCTTAAGCGAGGAATGAACAACTTTCAATCGGCTTGTGGCCCTCTCTGTTAAATCAACTTCTGTCGCATGAAAAAAGTTGTGAAAACTTTCCTTTAATTAAATAATTCTTAGAGCAGCGGGAGCTTCTGTCAGAATTTATAATAATAATAATAATACAGGATTTGTATAGCACCAATAGTTTGTGCAGCGCTTTACAACATGAGGGCAGACAGTACAGTTACAATAAAAGAGGCATAAGAAGGCCCTGCTCGTTAGAGCTTACAATCTAGAAACATTGTCCTTCTGGGGGGAGGGGGATTCTCCCATCCATGCCATCTATCTTGTTTACGTGGATGGAGGAATCCTCTTTTTTTTCACATTTTAAGTAAAGCACTGAGTATATGTCATGTGTATAAAATACCTGTCATAAATGGCAACAGTGCCACTGGGACATAAGCCTTATCCTTTTAGATACCAACCTCATTTTTACCTGTTTTATTAATAGGAAAGGTATTATAAATCCCATTTTTACAACCCAGGCCAGTAAATTACTAGCTGGTATCAACACCACAAGGACAGCAAGTGAGGGGAAATATCCCTACTTGCATCAATAAAAAATATGACACACCTATCCAAAACTAAAAAGTAAAAATTGCCAGGATTTGCACTTTAACCTGATTGCATGCTTTTCTCTTTCTTGGACCTAGGTATGATTGCTTATGGCATGGCAAAGGCAGCCGTTCACCAGCTGTGTCAGAGTCTTGGCGGTGAGAAGAGTGGACTGCCAGCAAATTCTGCTGCCGTAGCCGTACTCCCGTAAGTCTTCTATTTATTTGTTACAGATTTCGATCCACACTGAATATGAATGTGTTTTTAGACTGACTGCGCGGCAGCGTGAGGATGCTGTTACTGTTCATACACTTGCCAAGCCGCCGGTCTTATTGATCATGTGAAAATAAACCATTTCTGATATTGTATGGAGTAGGGAAACCTGACTTTACTGTGAAACAAGTTGTTATATTTCTGCGTGTGTTCGTATACAAATAATTCAAGCTATTAACCTCCCCTGCATATCCTGTATTTCATTCAACAGAGAATTTCCTTTCAATAAAATGTCATTTAGATTTGTATGTCTGTTCTCAGGAAATTGTAATAGGCCTAGATTAGAATGTTTGGATTCATTGACAATAGAAGGGATGACCCTGATCCAGGGGCCAGCACCTGCTACAAATTGTATCAAAGAGACATGATGCATGTGCTGGTCCCTGAGAACCGTACAGATTATCACACTGCAGGAGAGTGCAAGGAATGATGTAATAAGTTTGGGGGGCCAAGGTAGCAGTAAAAGGGGATTTAAACTTGGAAGGCCTAATGCATTGGGTGGCCAGTGAGACTTTTGATTATCATATTTAAATTTTTGATGTCAACCCTCAACATATTCACTGATCAGCTATAGCATTATGACCATCCAGTTAATACTGAGTAGATCCCCCTTTTGCCGCCAAAACGACCCCAACCCATTGAGGCATGGACTCCACTAGACCCCTGAAGATATCCTGTGATGAAATTAACTTTTTCAATCCTGTGATATCTGCCTCTATCATTTTGCCTTCTTCCCATAGAGCATCCTGGTGCCCTCTGTTTCTTTCTTCAGGTAGAAGACTCCTAGGCACCCGGCCATCCACTTGATGTAAAAGAAAATGTGATTCATCAGAACAGGCCACCTTCTTCCATCGTTCTGATGCTCATGTGCCCGTTGTTTGGCTGGGGACACGGGTCAACACCCTGGCTGGTCTGCGGCTACTTGCTCCCATATCCAACAAACAAAAATGCACTGTGTGTTCTGACACTTATCTATAGGAAGCAGCAGCATTTTTTTTTTCGGCAATTTGATCTACAGTAGCTCTTCTATTGGATCAAACTGCACAGGCTAGCCTTTCTTTCCCATATACATTACTGAGCCTTGGCCACCCATGACACTGTGACCAATTTGCTTTTCGTAAGTTCTGACCACTACAGCCCAGGAACATCCCACAAGAGCTGCAGGTTTGGAGATACTCTGGCCCGGTCATCTAGCCATTAGTTTGGCTCTTTTCAAAGTTGCTCAAATCCTTACATTTGTTAGTGGGATACATGTACAACATGTTTCCCACTAACTTTCAGGTGCCAATGAAACCATTAATGTTTCTCACTTTAAAGCCTGTAACTGTTACAAAGGATCTACTTCCTACCATTGCACATGCATGCACATATATAATAGAGCTGCACAATTAATCGTTAAAAAATCGTGATCTCAATTCAACCCCTCTGACCATCTCTATTGCAGAGTTTGCCGATTTTTCTTTTATATAACAAGTGGAGAGATTTATCTGCTCACTCAGCTGTCAAAAGAAAACATCTGGGCAGTCTGCCAAGTTTTTAAAATGAAACATTGTAACTAACTTCCTTCTTAGATCAAATGGAAACTTTTGGGTGTAAATCCAGGCAGTCTGCCAAGTTTTTAAACAACGTGTAAATGTGGGAAGTTTAACCACTTAAAGTCTAACTCTTTTTTTTATATATATATATATATATATATATATATATATATATATATACATACATACATACATACATACATACATACATACATACATACATACGTGTATATATATTTAGCTGAGACCCTAGGGAATAAAATGTCAATTGCTGCAATATTTGATGTCACACTGTATTTGCCCAGCGGTCTTTCAAATGCAATTTTTTGGGAAAAAATACACTTCAATGAAGAAAAAAAAAAGAAACGGTAACGTTAGCCCAATTTTTTTTTATGCGCGAGAATCTTGAGAGAATCGTGATCTATCTTCTAAGCCAAAAAAATGTGATTCTCATTTTAGCCAGAATCGTGCAGCTCTAATATGTAATATAAGCATCATATGTCTGATCACAAACAAGAAATAGATTCCTAGTATTTATACATTTTTTTTAAGACCAGCTAGGGCTGCCACCTTTTCTTCAAGCCTAACTCGTACACGAGATGCGTGGCAATTTTTTTTTTTTTTTTTTTTGTAGTATACATGTAACGCTACCCCTGGAGGAGCCGCTTTAAAGTGGGGTTCCCATTTAAAAGTCAGCAGCTACAAATACTGCAGCTGCCGACTTTTAATCGGACACTTACCTGTCCCAGGGTCCAGCGATGCGGGGGATCAAAGACCCGCTCGTCTCCCCCTCCGTTCGGCGGCGCCGGCATTGCAACTGTGGGCGCCGGGCTGTGGCACAGCCGGGCATGCGCAAGCGGCGCCACGTGCCGTGATTGTCCGCTCAGTCATCTGGGACCTGTAATGGGTCCCAGATGATTGACAAGAGGGAGGGAGCAGAGCTGAGCCCTTCCTGTGCCGAAGGGAAGTGATGTCACCAGCCCAGGCACTGAAAGAGGCAGACTACAAGGGATGGCAATGATGTCCGTGTATAGTGTCCATTCAGCTCTCTCTGTGTGCAGTGTGCTTTGTTTCCTGCAAATGGGCAAAAGCCCTTTCACCAAATCCTGCAGTTAAGGCCCAAACGAATGTCCTGGAAAAGGCAGGCTCTTCTAGTGACCTGACTGGTCACTTCACACTGGAACACTTCACACCGTCAGTGCAGGTGCGTCTGAATATGCACCTGGGATCCCCCCTCTCTCAGGCTGAATGTCCCCGACTGGCTGTGGATGCCCAAAACAATGCAGTGGACTGACCCGGAGGCAGCACTTCTCCCCTAAGTCCAGTCCCTTCCCCTGCCTCGTGGGAACTGAATTTCCTCAGACAAACAAGATGGAGTCTTTGGTTCCTTTTATCCAGAGCATGCAGGCTCTTGTAGTTCCATACAGTTCAATCTGAATGTGAAACTTGAGTCCTGGGACTACAATTCCCTGTATGCTTTGCTCCCTGGTGGTAATCGCTGCTGGCAGGATGTGATGACAGAGCCTTTGCTGGCATTAGAGGGAAACGGTCTCACTGCAACTATGTTGCAAGAGTGTCTTCTGATACTGCAAGTAAGATGGCCAGCTCCCTGCTACATGTAACAAAATGTAGTACAAATATATGTAAAACCTGTATAACCATTTTAAAAATTGTGCTGCACCAAAATGCATGATGCTTTGTTACCATACACTCCTTTTTTGAAAAAAATACAATTTTTTTTTTTTAAACAAAAACCTGCAGAAAAATCAACATATATGATTGAACAGTACACTGCTTATAAATGGACAGTTATAATTAAAATGAAGACGTCGGGGGGGGGGGGGGGGTAGAGAGGAAAGGTAGGTGGAGGGGGAACCCAAGCCGGATTTATCTGGGTGAATCCCAGACAGGTGGCAACCCAATGGCCAGCTGTTATGATCATACAGTATACAGTATGTCCTTCTAGGAAAAACTGCAGCAGTATAACTTCAATACTTTGTAAAGCATGTCTGTCAAGAATGAGCTTGAGTGCCTCTAAATAATCCTGGAAAGCATAAGAGACCAAAGGAGGTGGCTTAGATGTTGTGGATGGAGTTTAGGAGTGAAGTAGAGCAGCGTGAATATATATATAAAAAGCAGAGAAGTACAAATGCAATTTGAAGGACTTGTGAAGAGTATAGGAAGATCAACTTGCAGTGGCGGAAAAGGTCTCCTGGCACACAAGATTCCAAAGTGCACCCCAAGTTAAATGGCCAGGCTTGCTTATCTGCATATACAGTGTTTTGGGTGGTGCAAGAAGCACAAAGTACAGCCTGGTCAGGGTGGGGTGATAACTTCTAACTAAACAGGGTTTTTTTGTTTTCAGTACCCCTCCACATCGATCATAGCATCCAAACATTTCTTTTTATCAGCTCTACAATAGAATTACCTGCAGCAACCTTCCACATCCGGCATGGCTGTTCAGAGCACAGAGTGAGGATTGGATGTGTGCAAAGTGATAAGCAGATGTTCAGAGAACGGAATGGGGGCAGTAGTGTGAAGTTGAATTGTGGGAGATTTAGGGGACAGCGGGGTTGATTTACTAAAGGCAAATGGGCTGTTAACTTTGCAAAAGCATAGAGAATGAGGAGAAACTTTGCAGACTTCCATCATCAATCAAGAGAAAGCACTTTTTTTTTTTTTGCTTGCACTTGATGCATATTCACTAAGCTTGGGTGCAAACGTATATACCATGCCTTGAGTATTCATACCCCTTGAAATTGTCCACCTTTTGTCATGTTACAACCAAAAACCCAAATGTATTTTATTGGGATTTTATGTGATAGACCAACACAAAGTGGCACATAATTGTGAAGTGGAAGGAAAATGATACATAATTTTTAAATTGTTTTACCAATAAATATGTGAAAAGTGTGGCATGCATTTGTATTTAGCCCCCCTGGGTCAATACTTTGTAGAACAGAAATAACTCAGTGATGGCTGCACTCACAATATGTCCACATAAACAATAACTAAACTATTCAAACTGAAAGTGTTGCGCTCTCTATAAATAGTGCATAAATTCATAACAAAACATCCAATCAAGTGAAAAATCAGTATACATAATCCATATGTGCAAAATTGAATCAATTACTTTAAATTAGAGAGCGTTCATATAAATTCCCAAAACGTCCATTAAAGATACAAAATGGCAGGGATAAAATTGCATCTAGTGCAGTAAATCGCATGCAGGCACCCAGATACATTAGATGCAATAAGGTCACTGATATGCTTGTGTGCAGAACAGTTCATTAATACACCCCACTCACAAGCTGCTTCCCAGACAATTTGCCTCCAGGATGGGAGACCTTATCCCAATAACCTCATGGGATGTATGGATAGCATGAGCTGGGATTCCAGGGTGGGTTGTCTCATACAAAGAAGATCATCGGTGAGCTCAGTCAAAGGGAAAGACAAGGAGAAACTCAGTGTAGTAACTCAAAGTTCAAAGCTTTTTAATGAAGGTTAAAACTACTTACAAACAGGCATGGATACAATTGCATATAGTGCAGTAAATCACATACAGGAACCCAGATACAATAATGTAACTGCTGTAGCTTCCGATGCATTTTATTCAAACGAACATTATCAAGGGATGCAGTAGTATACTACCAAAGTTGTATTTTTAATAGAATAATCTGCCAATCACCTCCAGGAAATGTAACATATTTGGGTGCAAACGTATTTTCAAAGTGAACAGCCTATTTGCCTTTACACATATCAGATTTAAATATTGGGGTTGACTTAGTAAAGGGATTGCAGAAGGTTCAGAGGATCGCTTTGAGATCAGATGTGTACAAAGTGGTTGCAAGCCATTCGGAGGATAGTGCAAGGTTTAGATGTGTGAAAACTGATTGCCAGAGGTTCAAAAGACTGCATGTGGATCAGACCTGTGCAAAGCGATTATGGAAAGTTTGGAGGACAGGGTGAAAATAAGGAAAAGGATGGTTTGCATAGGTGTGTATGATGGAGGAGAGTGAAGACCGTGCACATCTGTTTTCTCTGTTGTGCAACAGATGATGTCAAACATATGTAGCCAGGCTGGAATAGGAGATGCCTAACAAATGTATGTAGCAGGGGCCACTTTATCACCTGTGTCCCTGCCTGCAGCTGCTGGGCTAAAGGCTTGCATAGGGAGAGCGCATCTGGCAGTATCTGCAAGGGGGATCTCCCCCCTCCCTCTCCTCCTGACTGGAATATAATGCGAGCAGTGCTCACACACAGACATCTGTCCGCTCTGCGCTCTCCCCTGTAAGTCTATTGGCAGGGAGAAAGAGGCAGCAGAGGACCATGGGACTTGAAGTCCCAGCACGAGCGGCCCCCCTGACTTAAAAAAAAAAATGGGCGGGACTACAAAGCCCAGTCTGCATTGCAGAAGGAGAGGAGAATTATGGGAGAGACTATAAAATGGACTGCGGACTGGGTCCCACCCTCTCTTGCTTTCTAAATCCCATCACATGGGCACCATCTCGCCGCTGTGTGAGGGGATTACAGCCCACAGCTCCAGCCCTAGAGGGTCCAGACGTCGCCTGCTTCCTGAAGGACAGTCTGCAGCAGTGCTGAACACAGTGGAAGCGGCTGGTTCACTGAGACAGCAGACCGATCACCATTTCTGTCCCTCTGTAGCAAGGAGAATAGTTGATCGTTCCCCCGTGGGAAACTGTCGACTGTTGTCAGGATTGGTGAGGGGGCCTTTGCCCACAGATTCTATTAGATTCTACCTTTTCATGCACATCACATGTTGAACACTGCACAGACAACTTGTACCTGGATCACACAGAGGATTGCTATAACACAGAATCATCTATCTTGTCTTGTTCATTATCACTTTACCACACTAAGGAATTCTTGTTTATGAGCTCCAACTTGCCGGTGAAGATGGTGCAAGGCCTTGCTCCTAGAACATCATTGTCGTTGCTCTTAAAGGGGACAGTTTACTTATTTTCTATATTTTATTCCTTATTGGGTTTTAAGGTACTATAGGCCATCCTAGGGTTCCCCTTCAGCAGTAGTAATACCTACAGCAATCAATAGTTTGTTTGAGGAACTCCTCCTATTACTGTTTATCACTGTATATGTTGGTATCATTTACTTGTCATTGCTAATTGTTAATCTAACTGCTTTAAGAACTATTTCAACCGAGTCTTGGCTGTTTATCTTTTTTTTTTTGTTTTTTTGTTTTTTTGTTTTTTTTTTTTTGTTACACCAGCCATTCGCCCGACAAATCGCCCCCCTACCGCCATATTCCCTGTAATAGATTGTATTTCATTCATAGCAAGCATCCTGACAGTGTTGCCAGAGCTGGAGAAGAGAGCTAGCTCTTGGGGTTTTGGGGAAAAAAAGAATGTGCACTTCCCTTCAAATGTACAGTGCAGTGCTTAGTGCCCAGGGCCACATGTAGCCCATTCCCCTTTATGTATGGCTGATTGGTCCCCTGCAGACACTTATCTGTAATGTCATGTACTATGTCTCCAGTCTACAGGTCTTTTTACTCCTCCGGTGTTCCTCATTCTGAAGTTCAAAATTTGGGAGGTATGCTGTTGGCTCAGAGGTCCCCTGCTAATGATTTAATTGTCTGCATATTAATAATCGACAAGAATGTTCTATTATAAACTACAGTTAAAGTGGTTACAAAGGGTAGACATTTTTTACCTTCTTGCATTCCCTTTATTAGCCTGGGTTCACACTATAGCAATGCAGGAACCAGCGCTGGTTCCCACATCGCCTTTCTCCTGCAGGCAGTTCACACTGCCCTCTGCGAACCACTGCAGGTATCAATACAATGTTAATGACACCCTCAGATTGGTCCACAGATCACAGTGCGAACTGGGGATTCAGACAAGTGTCGCATGTCTACGCCCATACTATCCAATTCCAGTGTGGGACAAAAGTCCCTGCACCTTTTTTAAGCGAATCCAATTCGAGTTCAGTGTTCTATGGTTGAACTCGCATTGCACAAACATCACATGTGATCTGCACAGCAGTGCAGGTGCGAATCACATGCGATGTCTGTGTGTGCAATAGTGTGAACCCAGGTAAGGTAAAAAAAAAAAGTCCCACTAGCAGTACCCCTAAATACTCAACCCAGCGCTATGCCCATCTGCAGCAGCTCTCTCCCTGCATTCACAGAACAGACAGTAGCAGGAGCCAATCAAATCCTGTGAGGAGGGAGTGGGGGGATAGGGCTTAGGAGCACTGTGTGTCTATGGATGCACACAACCTGGCTTGCAAGCTTGCACATCTACCGTCATAGCAAACTGCTTGCTATGGTGGCAGACACAGAAGAGGAGGAGCTCAGAGTGCCGGTGGGGGGCACCAGAATAGGAGGTTCAGGGACACGCTGTGCGATTGCATGGCACAGAGCAGGTAACTATAACTGGTTTTATTAATTTAGGGAAAAAAATGTAAACCCTTACAACCGCTTTAAATCAGAAATGCAGCTAAAATGTTTCTTCTATTGTATTTATCTAGAAAAATATATAATGTTTTGGCCTTTAAAAAAAAAAAAAAATGTACAAAAACATCCACCACAAGGCCACTGGAGTTCTCAGCCAGTTGACAAGTCCCCAAACTCTGGGCCTGGAATTCAACTTTTGGCATCCTTCCCTCCCCAACTTAACTCCAATTGGAGGATTATCAGCAGCCAACACAGTTGTCTCTCAAATAGCAAGGCGTTGGAGGAGGTGGTTAGTGGTAGCTGAAGCCACGGTTCGTTAAAGGAGTGTGAGAACCCAAAGTAGTTGCAAGCTTCTTCCTTCTTTCTTTTTCTTTTATTTTTTTTCTTTTACTTTTTAGGGATTGATGTTGATTTTGCAATAGTATACGCTTGGCAGGCTTGCCTAAAGCATAATGTAAGCTCAAAGCATTCAAATTAAAGCAAACCAAAAAAAAAACATTTATAAATATATTGGCCACTGTAAAGGAATGTAAGTGGGGGTATGGCGCTCCCTTGTGAGGGGTATGAGTGAATAAAGTATATGTGATACAGTAAGTGCTGAAGAAAATTGAATGAATTAATATATAGTATGTGACATACACAAAGGGTGAAGAGTGCAATAACTCATAATGGATTACCCTAAAACATTATTAGGAAGTGTGAACCAAAAAACATGTGATGAAGAACCCTTATATATATTGCATACACATGTATAACAAATGTAAGGTAGTGGCAAAAAGTGACCACTAGGTGCTGCTGCTATATACACTATGCAGCTAATGTGATGAATACAGTGTGTTATAAAAGTGGATGACAAATCCAATCAAATCCAAAAAATAAAACGAAAAATTATATGGAATAAAAGAAAAAACCAAATCGCAAAAAGTTTGTTCAAAGGTGGTACGTCCCAAATTGTAAAAAAGTTCCAAGAGCTTTAGTGACTGTAGTGCCCACAAAGGTGAATATCCGTGACTTCTGTGCTCCCCTTTTGGCTCCCCACTCACCAGCTCCCAGTACCCCTGCAGGGGTGATAGACACTTTAAGATCCCAATGCCGTCCTCTTGGTCGGTGTCCCGTGGTTGCTAAGAAATGATATCCTTTCTCCCAGGAGTTCCAGGTTACCGCTTCATACCACGTCCAAGAAGGGGATCACCAGAGAAATCTATAACTCAGTGTTTCTCAACTCCAGTCCTCAAGGCGCCCCAACAGGTCATCTTTTCAGTAACTATAACTGGTTTTATTAATTTAGGGAAAAAAATGTAAACCCTTACAACCGCTTTAAATCAGAAATGCAGCTAAAATGTTTCTTCTATTGTATTTATCTAGAAAAATATATGTTTTGGCCTTTAAAAAAAAAAAAAATGTACAAAAACATCCACCACAAGGCCACTGGAGTTCTCAGCCAGTTGACAAGTCCCCAAACTCTGGGCCTGGAATTCAACTTTTGGCATCCTTCCCTCCCCAACTTAACTCCAATTGGAGGATTATCAGCAGCCAACACAGTTGTCTCTCAAATAGCAAGGCGTTGGAGGAGGTGGTTGGTGGTAGCTGAAGCCACGGTTCGTTAAAGGAGTGTGAGAACCCAAAGTAGTTGCAAGCTTCTTCCTTCTTTCTTTTTCTTTTATTTTTTTTCTTTTACTTTTTAGGGAATGATGTTGATTTTGCAATAGTATACGCTTGGCAGGCTTGCCTAAAGCATAATGTAAGCTCAAAGCATTCAAATGAAAGCAAACCAAAAAAAAAACATTTATAAATATATTGGCCACTGTGTTGGAGATGCCGAGAAGGGTTAACATACAATGCTGCTTTTAGGTGTACAGTGTGTGTTTTAATAATCGTTATCTTTCTCCATTGCCAGCGTTACCTTGGATACGCCAGCCAACAGAGCCTCAATGCCTGATGCAGACTTCAGTTCTTGGACACCATTAGACTTTATCGCGGAGTGAGTACACAGTATCCTCTTATCAGCTGCCAGCCTCTCGCCCCAGACTATGTTCTTCTCATTATATTGTTTACCTTGTAATGTTCCGGTTGGCACAATTACTGTCGGATGTTGTATGCAGTGACAGTATTTCCCTTGCACTGTAAAGTGCCAGTATGTAGATAAGGTGTGTAATATATTCCTTTTACATACTCTCTTAGCATGTATGAACATTACACATGCTCTGCTGTACCACTTCCAATTATCACATATATTTCTGCAGTTTTACTGAAAGTAGTTAAGGCACCTTAAACACTGGGTAGTTTCACACTGCTGTGGTGCGGTTTGGCCTCAGCGCGGGTGCAGTGTTGTGTACCCATGGATTTCATACAGATTATCCACGGTTTCCCATAAGATTTCTATCAGAATGTGCATTTTTGGTGCGTTTACTAAAAGCACCCCTAAGATACAGCATAGAAGACTTTTGGTGCACTTTCAGACAATGCACCAAAAAATGTGCGATCAAATAAGTCTATAGGAAATTGCAGGTAACTTGCACGAAAACTGTGGGAACACTGCGCTGTGGCCAAACTGCAGCCTAGCAGCGTGAAACCAATCTAAAATGTGGGCACAGTTATTATTTTTTTATAATTTCTTGCACAGGCAGTCCCTGGGATTACAAACAAGATTGGTTCTCTAGGTTTGTTCTAAAAGAGGAGGTCCCCCCCCCCCAGCAAAAAATGACTACATACTGTAGCTGCTGACTTTAAATATCAGAATACTTGCCTGTTCTGAAATCCAACGATGTCAGCACCCCAGCCCATGTTTCCATTTGCTCTCGGGTGCTGCCATTGCCATTCGTAGTAATGGAATCCGGCCGTGTCCATACTGCACATGCTCGAACCGTGCTGCACTTTCTGAATGGCCCGGCAGGGGAAAGAGGATGGGGGCCGAACTTCTGAGTGATCTCCCGAAAGTGGGGACAGGTACCGCTCTCCCTGAAAGGTGCCCAATGTGAATGTGGCGCCGGAGGGGGGGTTGAGGAGTCATGTAAGCAGTGCTTTCACTTTTGGGTTGACTTTTTATGCAAGTTGGAAGGGGTACTTTTTTTTTTTTTTTTTTTTGTATAGCATAGGGAAGAGTTAACACCCCTGTAATATTTGTTTTTCTGTCTGTTCCCCGTTCAGAAGATTTCACCTCATTTTCTGCCCCTGTGACAATTGGATTTTGAAAATGAGTTGGGTTTTGTCATGGAAAAAAAGATTGGTGATAAAATTTCAGTGAAGACACTCTTCCTAGGGGTAGATTTCCTCTCCCTTCCTGTTGTCTCCCTCCACTTGTTAATATGAGATGTATGAAAGTCGGATGTAATCGTATGTTTGTAACTCAGGGACTGCCTGTACTTGTATGACCAATTCAATAGTTTTATCAAATGCCAGAATACATGTAGAGACCTCCATTACATGAGTGAATATGGTAGTTGTGGTCTATAATGCAGTGTCAATTGGCAGAGATCCCCACTGATATTGTGTGACTATCTGCTATCCTATGGATAATGTATACAGTAGCCATCATTAGGCTACATATGGAACATATGAGATTTATCCTTTGGACATGCTAGTGTTGTCTTTTTTTTTTTTTCAATAGGGTTGAGCAGCAAAATCGTAATTGTCAGAGCAGATATACATTAAAAGAGAAGTAAAGGAATCCTCCTTCCTTACACTTTTTTTTTTTTTTTTTTTTTGATTTTTACTTGCCTAGGTGGATGCAGCATGGGTCTGATGTTGCATCTGTCCCCCGGCGCCTCTGCACTGAAAACTGAGCGATCAAACATCTCCGATCACTCGGTTTTCAGAGCTCTGTGAGCAGAGAACTGCAGACTGTCAGTCACAGCTCTCTGCTCTTCTCCCTCCTTATTCACTAGAGTGCTGAGCTGTGGAGGGGTGGGGGCGGCCGGCTCAGTCTCTCAGCAGCTTGCTGAGATGGGTGTCAGTCCAGGCACCTGGCAAATCCCGACTTCCATTGTCGGGATTATGCGGTGCTCAGACTGATATCTGTGACATCAGCAGAGAGATTGTTTTAGATATAGAAAGTGAATTGCAAAATACTGTATTGGGTTATTTTTTTGGTGTCTCACCTGCTTGGGAGATTTTCCTCCACTTCCTGTTTTGGAGACATGAGGAGATGTCCCTAATAAGGAATATTCTCTTTTTTTTTTTTTTTTTTTGGTCTTCTTTTGGAAGATTTACCTTTTTTTCCACTTGCTTTTGGTGACACTGCAAAAATTGGATTGGAAAAAAAGAAGTTTAAGGTTGGCCATAGATGGATCGTGGTGTTTTCAAACAGAATCCATCATTCACACAAGGGAGATGGACGGAGGATTCTGACAGCGGGACTCCTCAGCTGTCGGAATACACTGATCAGTGGCTGCAGCTGCTGACGAAAAAAGTTTTCCAACATTCCAGTTCGAAAGAAGTTGATCATTAGACCATCTATGGCCAACTTAAACCACTATATCTAAAATTAACAAAAGAATGTTTTTTGCCTTTTACATACACCTAAATATGGGATTTATACACTTACCAGCCACTTTATTAGGTACACCTGGTCAATTGCTTCGTAACACAAATTGCTAATCACATGGCAGCAACTCGATGCATTTAGGCATCTAGACGTGCCGAAGACTACTTGCTGAAGTTCAAACCAAGCATCAGAATGAGCAAGAAAGGGGATTTAAGTGACTTTGAACGTTGCATGCTTGTTGGGACCAGACGGGCTGGTCTGAGTATTTCAAAAACTGCTGATCTACTGGGATTTTCACGCACAACCATCTCTAGAGTTTACAGAGAATGGTCCGAAAAAGAGAAAATATCCAGTGAGTGGCAGTTGTGTGGAGGAAAATGCCTGGTTGATGTCAGAGGAGAATGGGCAGACTGGTTTGAGATGATAAAAAGGCAACAGTAATGCCGCGTATACACGAGCAGACTTTTCGAGCAGACTGGTCCGACTGTCTATCCGACGGACTTTCAGCGGATTTTCCCAACGGACTTGCCTACACAAGATCACACCAAAGTCCGACGGATTCGTACGTAATGACGTATGACCGGACTAAAATAAGGAAGTTGATAGCCAGTAGCCAATAGCTGCCCTAGCGTCGATTTTCGTCCGTCGGACTAGCATACAGACGAGCGGACTTTTCGACCGGACTCAAGTCTGTCAGAAAGATTTGAAACCTGTTCCAAATCTAAAGTCCGTCAGATTTTCGACCGAAAAAGTCCGCTAAAGCCCACACACGGTCAAATTGTCCGCCGGACTCGGTCCAGCTCAGTCGATGAGTCTGCTCGCATGTACGCGGCATAACTCAAATAACCAATCGTTGCGACCAAGGTATGCACAACACATCGAACCTTGAAACCACAATTCGCACAGGATCCCCAAAATTGGAAAATAGAAGATTGGAAAAACATTGCCTGGTCTGGTGAGTTATGATTTCAGCTGCGACATTCAGATTATAGGGTCAGAATTTGGCGTAAACAACATGAAAGCATGGATCCATCATGCCTTGTATTAACGGTTCAGGCTGGTTGTGTGATGGTGTTGGGGATATTTCCTTGGCACACTTTGGGTCCCTTGGTACCAATTAAGCATTGTTTAAATTCCATGGCCTACCTGAGTATTGTTGCTGACCATGTCCATCCCTTTATGACTACAGTGTACCCATCTTCTGATGGCTACTTCCAGCAGGATAATGCACCATGTCACAAAGCTCAAATCCTCTCACCACTGGTTTCTTGAAGATGACAATGAGATCATTGTACTCCAATGGCCTCCACAGTCGCCAGATCTCAATCCAATAGAGCACCTTTGGGATGTGGTGGAACGGGAGATTCGCATCATGGATGTGCAACCGACAAATCTGTAGCAACTGCGTGATGCTATCATGTGTTTTTTGAAAAAAAAAAAAAAAAAAAAAGATTTTATTGATGGAAATTACATTACAAGATATGGCAAAAGGGTAATTTTACATTTTTCATGTAACATTTGACATAAATCCTAAAAACCAAGTAATGTTAATATGGACCAAAATCTCTGAGGAATGTTTCCAACACCTTGCCACGAAGAATTAAAGGTTGTAAAGTCAGAAGGTTTTTTTATCTTGATGCATTAAGATAAAAAGCCTTCTGTGTGTAGCACCCCCCTAATACTTACCTGAGCCCCATCTCTGTCCATCTTTTCCAGTAATGTCAGGAGTCCCTCGGCCCTCCGAGACTTTTCCTCCTGATTGGCTGAGACACAACAGCGGCGCCATTGGCTCCACTGCTGTCAATCAAAGTCAGTCAGCCAATCAGGAGAGAGAAGGTGCAGGGCCGGGCCACAGCTTCGTGTCTGAATGGATACAGGGACTTGGCTTGGATGCCCCCATAGCAAGCTGCTTGCTGTGGGGGCACTGAACAGGAGGGAGTGACCAGGATCACAGAAGAGGGACCTGAGAAGAGGAGGATCTGGGCTGTTCTGTGCAAATCCACTGCAACAGAGCAGGTAAGTATAAGATGTTTGTTATTTTTATTGAAAAAAAAAAAAAAGACTTTACAATAAACTTTAAGTTAGACCTGAAGGCAAAAGGGAGTTCAACCCAGGTGTACCTAATAATAATAATAATAATAATAATAATAATAATAATGTGTAGTATAGATCATGTTACATAATTAAATATGCAGGGCTAATGCTGACCATATATTTATGCATTTTAACACATTTTCTTTTATCAATGTGATTTTTATTTATTTTTTTATTTATTTTTATATATATATATATATATTAGCTCAGTAACGCCTGAATAACTTATTGCTCTTTTTAATTTCAATTATATTTATTGTTGGTATTACTGTATTGATGTAACTTGCTGTTTGTTCTTGTCTAATCATCATGCAATAACTGACCCTTTTATTATTTATTTTTCTCCTCTGCAGAACATTTTATAAATGGACCACTGGGGATAGCAGGCCAAAGTCTGGCAGCCTTATTACGGTGGTCACAGAAAAGGGAAAAACAGAACTTGTTCCTGCACAACTGTAAGACAGAGGAAGTTCTGCCACAAGGGAGTCTGTCTAGGAACTAGTCAATGTTGTCCTTTTAATAGTTAGTTAGTTTTCTTTTTTTTTTTTTTTTTTTTTTTTAAGTATAATTCGTTACCATTCTGGATATAAAGAAAAAAGCTAAAAAAATGTATATTTTAGCCTCCTTTTTATGATGTGTACTACCAATAACATAAAACAATAAGCTTTTATTGACCTTTTCCTGTATCATGCATTGTTAAAGTATTCTATTAGCTCATACCACTTAAGCTGTCAATGGAATTATTTGGATATTCAATCTAAACTTCGTTTTCAAATAAACCATTCCTTTTTTGGCCTTTTGAGGTGTATTTTGCTTTATTTTCTCTGGAAAATTTTACTTTCAGCAGAGAGCGTTCTGAAGTCCGGTCTCTGCTAACGTCACGGATATCAGTCCAGGCACCACATCATCAAGTCTGGATCCGCCAGGTACCTGGACTGATGGACGTCTCAGCCTCTCAGCGAGCCTTTGAGAGCCCGAGACGGCCCGCTCTGCTCCCACTTTCACAGCTCAGTGCTCCAGTGAGCGAGGAGGGAGAAGAGCAAAGAGCTGTGACTGACAGTCTGCAGCTTTCTGCTTACGGAGCTCTGAAAACCAAATGATCGACTATGTTCGATCGCTCGGCTCTCAGTGAAGAGGGGCCGGGCGACGGATGCAACATCAGACCGATGCTGCATCCACCTAGGTAAGTATGAGTGGGGGGAAAAAAATTCCTATACTTCTCCTTTTAAATGAAGGTGCAGCGCTACACTATCCTTTTTATTCTGTGTTTTTGTTTTTTGTTTTGTTTTTACCTTGCTAAACATGCAAGAAAAATATTTCCCTTTAAATCCTATGGGGCTCTTCACTCTACTATGCTGCGGGTGCGGTGTGTTTTGAAAAGTGCTGCATCTTTGGTTTGCTTTTCAAAACCACACCAAAAATGCACCTCCTCCATTGAAGTTAATGAAAAGCACAGTGCCTTTTTTTTTTTTTTTTGTCACATGTCCATGTTTTTACAAGTGTATGCAGGTCGCATCTAGAAAATGGAACAGTGTGAAGGCAGCCTAATGCCAGACTGTTATATACAGTCATAAATGGATACTATGCTATTGATTTAATAATAATGCGCTGAATTATAGGATCCAGGAAAAAGCACTTTTTTTTTTTTTTCCTATCTTGACATAATTATAATACTAGTCTTACTCATTGTGAGTGCAATAATCCAGACTAATCAATCAGATTTTAAACTTTTTTATTCAGTTCAAGAAAAGTTAAACTATGCCAAGACTTAGAATGGAAAATTATGAAATCAAATGTTGAGGCCCATGTACAATGTTCTGTACACTATATCAGTGGTTTAGTGTGCAGCAGCTGTCCGTCCCAGCTGCAGTTGTCAGCCAGTAGGGGGCAGTGTTATGTGTATTTAATTGCATCACACAGCTCTCCCCTTCTTTTTTTTTATTTGTCTGAATTTTATGTAAAATGCACAAAGCACCACAGTGCGGTGACATGCAGGGCCCTCCAGAGAGGTGCGGGAGCCCCCTGCATTTGGGGGAAAACCGCAAGTGCTGCCCGATATCCCGTTGCTAATCCTGGATGGTCCCCTGATTCACAGTCGGGGATGATCAATGCAGCAGGAGGGACAGCTGTGAACACCGATATCCCTGTATAGCTGACATCCGCTTCTCCTTCTCTCCCTCCCGTGGCTGTCGGCTAAAAAGCTATACAGGGAGATCGGTGATCACAACTGTCCCTCCTGCTGCCCCAATCATCCTGTACTGTTCCCTGTACCCTCCTCCTCCAGCTCCCCTATGTGTCCTTCACCCCCCCCCGTTCTTCTCCAGCTCCCTATCTTCTCCTTCTCCTCTGCCCCCCCTCGTCCCCCAAAGCCGGATTCCCTCTCCTCTCCCACCGGCTGTGGGGATCTGTCAGGATGGAGAGCGGAGGAAGGGACCGGTCATTTACCAGCCCCTTCCTTTTCTGAATTGGCCACAGTGAGCGTGATCACTCCTGTGTCCTGTGAAAACTGAGCAGAGTAACCTGTGTGTTACTCTGCACTGTTTATGAATGGACAGGAGCTGCTGTCCCCTGTCCATTCATCTTCAATGCTGAGAAAGGGACCGGGGAATCTGTGTCCTCAGCTGCTTTCTCTGTCTCACAGGGGAGATGTCAGGGGTCTGTTTAGACCCCTGATATCTCACCAAAGCCCCCCCCCCCAAAAAAAAAAAAAAAAAACAGGGTTGATTTAAAAAACAAATGCAAAAAATATTAAATGGAATTGTAAACAAAAATTATAAAAAAAATGAATTATAAAAAAAGTAAAAAAATAAACAATATGTAAAAATAAAAACTACTGACACCATCACCGCCACATACTCCCCACCCCATCCCCAGAAGCACTTTGAAAAAAATATTTAAAAAAATTATTTAAAGAAAATAATGAACAACAAATTTGTAAAAAATAATAAAAACAAACTACTGACACTGCTCTATTGACACTGTCCACTACCCCCAATCATTGTGCAAAACAACAAATTAATTGTACTCCTCTCCTGCACATACTACCCACCATACACGCCGCACTGTACATTCCCTATTTAACACGACTTACATATTGCAGAATGTAGTAATCACAGACTCTATAAAACCACACCCTATTTAAGCCACGCTTAATATGTAGCATGGTTTAAGCCACACCCACCTCCCTGAAATGAGTTTTTGCAGGTTAGGATGTCTGTGATGATATGCAAACATGTTGCATAATACTGCACATCTCTGAAATGCAGTGAAACACTGTGTTCTGGTGTAAACACAACACATTTTCTTTACTTTTTTTGGGGGGGGGGGGGGGGGCTGGGGAAGCACACTTGCAGGAGTCAAATAAGTTCATGGTAACTAAAATATAGCAAATTGAAAAATTGGCATTCCTTTCAGCTCTGCAGTGCTGTAAAATTCAATGCAATATGCCACCTTTGGAGGCATTCTCTACACAGTTACTGTAAAGATCTTCCTCAGAAATGTAATTTGCTGCCTGCAGCATTCCTCATTGGAGCTCTGCAAGTATATTAAGTATATATTGTATTGTTGAGTACCTGTGTATTAGTGTTAGGAAGCTAGTTGTTAGTTAATTTGGGCAGGGCATAATCGCCAATTCCCATTAAATTAGTCTGTACGAGGTGCGACTCGGTGTACACCTTGCGGCATGTATGCGTTCCTTGATCATCCAATCAAGGGCGAATACTGCTGTGCAAAATGTAAGCACGTTGTTTCCCAGGTTCTGAATCCAGGGAAGCAACTGTCAACATTGAGAAGACTCTTCATACTAAAGGAGAGTTGGGATCTTACCCGGTAGGGCCAGCACAGAGGTGGGTGGAGATAAAGAGGGGCAGAGTAGATGGGTGACAGTCAGAAAGGGTAAAGGGGAAACTGCCAGGGAGGCCGTTCCTGGGCTGGAACAACCCAATAAGTACGCCCCGTTGCGTGACATTGGGGAAACCAGTCAGGGAACAGCATTGCTGGAGCTGAGTGACTCCCCTAGCTGCCAGGGGAATAACTCCTCCAGTGAGGTTGGGAGTTAAGCCAAGGGAAAGGAAAGGCAGATTCTGGTGGTAGGGACTTGATTCGTAGAAGGACAGAGAGGGCAATCTGTCACAAAGACCTGAAGCGCCGAACTGTATTTTGCCTATTGGGCGCTCGGGTTCGGTACATTACGGATCTGGTGGACAGATTACTGGGAGGGGCTGGGGAAGACCTGGCTGTCATGGTGCACATTGGCAAAGTCAGAGGAAGATGGAGTGTCCTAAAAATGATTTTTAGGGACTCAGGAGCTAAATTGAGGAAAAAGACCTCCAAGTATTCCCAGAAATACTACCGGTACCTCGAGCCACACCAGAAAGGCAGAGGGAGATTCGGGTAGTAAAAAAGTGGCAGAGGAGCTGGTGTAGAAAGGAGGGTTTTGGTTTCCTGGAGAACTGGGCTGACTTCTCAGTCAGTTACCAGCTCCATAGCATGGACTGACTGCACCTAAATAAGGAGGGTGCAGATCTGCTGGGAGTGAAGATGGCTGACAAGTTAGAGGGGCTTTTAAACTAGGTGACGGGGGGGGGGTTGGTCCAGAGGTAGAGATAGTGCGGAACGAATTCCAGAGGGTAATATTTGGGGCATTAGTGATAGGTTGACTAAACCACCTAAAGCCAAGGTAAGTACAGCAATAAGTCATTTTTGCAACCTCAGAACAGCCACTAAGGAGATAGTATGCAACCGGTCTAAACTACGTGGCATGTTTGACGATACCAGTAGTCTGGCGGACAAGATGGGAGAACTAGAGCTGCTGTTGTACAATGAGGATTTAGAATTTGTAGGAAATTCAGAGACCTGCTTCAACAGCTCCCATGATTGGCTGGCAACCATTCAAGGGTATACCCTATATCACAGGGTTAAAAAAGGGGGAGGGGTATGCCCGTATATCAAAAATGATGTACAAGTGAATGCGAGAGATGACATCACTAAAGAAGGAGGTGAAATCCCTATGGGTAGAGCTACTAAGGGGAAAGTAATACTGGGAGTATGCTATAGGCCCCCTAATCAGAGGGAGGCGGACCTCCTATCACAATTTAGATTAGCGGCAAGGATGGGAAGTGTCATTATAATGGGGGATTTTAATTATCCAGAATCAGACTGGGTGGAAGGAACTGCAAATTCATCTAAAGCTTGCCATTACCTAAATGTCTTGCAGGACAATTTCATGGGTCAGATGGTAAATGCACCAACTAGAAACAAAGCGTTACTAGACCTACTGATTACCAACAATACAAACTAGGGTTGTCCCGATACCACTTTTTTAGGACCGAGTACAAGTACCGATACTTTTTTTCAAGTACTCGCCGATACCGATTACCGATACTTTTTTTTTAATGTCACGTGACAGTTTTTTTTTTTTTTTTTTTTTTTTTTTTTAACAGTGCTTGCTTTTTTTTGGGGGGGGGGGGGGGTGGGTCAGGGGGAGGGGGTGAACGTTGTATGTGTGTGTTATTTTTTTTTTTTTACAATTTTTTTTTTTACAATAATTTTTTTTTATTCTTTATTGTTTTTTTTTTTTTTTTTTTTTTTTAATCAGCCCTTTTGGGGGGCTTTGGTGAGATATCAGGGGTCTTAACAGACCTCTGATATCTCCCCCTTGAGACAGAGAAAGAGACAGAGGATAGAGATTCCCCAGTCCCTTTCTCTACAGCGTCAGCTGCACTGAGAATGAATGGAGAGGAGACAGCGGCTTCTCTCCATTCATAAACTGACACATTGTAATCACAGGAGATTACAATGTTTCAGTTATGTGAATGGACAGAGTCAGCTGACTCTCTCCATACACAAAGGAAGGAGGAGGAGGGGAACGGAGGGGGAGAACGGAGGGGACAGATAAGGAGAGCAGAACGGAGGGGACAGATAAGAAGAGCAGAACGGAGGGGACAGCTGAGAGGGACAGATAAGGAGAGAGGAATGCAGGGGACAGCGGAGAGGCACAGAGGAACGGAGGGGGCACGGAGGAAGATGCAGTGACAGTCAGCTGTGACCGATCACAGCTGTATGTCACTAAAGCAGCTGAAAGCCGCTGGGGGAGAATCTTTGTATCTCCCCCATGCGCCGATCACAGCTGACTTCCAGGTATCGGTGGAAGCATCGGGAGCATTTGCCCGAGTACAAGTACTTGGGCAAATGCTCGGTATCGGTGCCGATACCGATACTAGTATCGGTATCGGGACATCCCTAATACAAACCTTATTACGGATGTGGAAATACAGGGCAATTTAGGAAACAGCGATCATAGGTCAATTAGTTTCCGTATAAATCACACAAATAGGAAACGTAAGGGGAATACAAAGACACTGAATTTAAAGTGGAGTTCCACCCACTTTTACAACTCTTCAGCATCCCTCACTAAACTGTGCACTGTAAATGAATTGGATATTTTTAATTTTTTTTTCTCAGCACCTACTGTATATCTGCTGTATTCATTTTTCACTTCCTCCTCCCTAGCCATGGCTCATCGCATCATTTCCTGTTTGCAATGCCTTCTGGGAAGGGGTGGCAACTTCCTCTGACACTGCCGTTGCTATGGAAACCTGACCTGAAACCTATTACACTGCTTGTGCTGCACTGAGCATGTGCGAGATCTGCAAGGATGAGATCCAGGAAGAAATACAGTCTGGCTTCAGATGCCCACACTTAAGATGGCCACGGCCTGCTGTAAGTTTATAAAATAACAAACTACTGCTATAAACGAACAAAACAGAACTTAGTTTACAGACTAACTTTACTAGAATACATTAAGCTTGTGTATTATATGGGTATTTTTATTTAAAAAGTATAATTTTGGCCGGAACACCACTTTAAAAAAAGCCAACTTCCCTAAACTACGATCCTTGCTAGAAGGGATAAAATCTTAGGAACAAAAAACACGGAGGAAAAATGGGTATGCTTTAAGAGCATATTAAATAAGAGTATTAGCCAGTGCATACCAATGGGAAATAAATTTAAAAGAGCTAATAAAAGTCCTGGGAGGCTTAACTCCAATGTAAAAATGCATATAAAAGCAAAGGAGAAGGCCTTCCAAAAAATGCATGGCTGAGGGATCATCATCAGCTTTCCATCTTTACAAAGAATGCAACAAGAAATGTAAGAGCGCAATCAGGGCGGGTAAGATAGGACACGAAAGGCACATAGTGGAGGAGAGTAAAAAAAATCCCAAGAAATTCTTTAAGTATATAAATAGTAAGAAAGGGAGGTCAGATCATATTGGTCCCATAAAGAATGATGAAGGGAATCTGGTTACTAAGGATGGAGAGATGGCAAAGGTATTGAATTTACTCTTCTCCTCAGTCTTCACGAGGGAAAAGGGGGCTTCGGTAACCAAAACTGCAATGTTTATCCTCATGACATGTCACAGGAAGCACCCTCATGGCTAACAGAGGACAGAATTAGAAATAGACTTGAAACTTAACATTAATAAGTCACCGAAAGATTGTATCAGTGATCAAATTCCTATGGAGTGCCAACATCCAAAACAGTTATATACACAAAAGAGAAAACCCCCTAAAAGGACTTTAAAGGCACTGATGTATTGTCTTATTGAAAAAATATACAATTTTTGAACATAGTATAACAATAATATATACTGGAATGGTTACAGTAACTGTACACAATCACCACATAGATGTCATAGAAATTCTCTAGGTTCAGCTGACTCATTTCAGCGTATTGGATAACTCTTTATTTAGGGGTTCATAAGAGGATTGATAGTGTATCTACAATATAGTGGTTTGAGAAGAATCATCGTAAATGTGAAAACTCACATATATTGTAGTGGTGTTACATGTCCGGAGACACAGTCCTGTCTATGTTTGTTTTTAAATTTTTCGTGGAATGTAACACCACTACAATATATGTGAGTTTTGTCCATGGACTATAGGCTGAGTACATGGATTGAAAAATGGCTACAGGGGCGAGTTCAGAGGCAGGTGATTAGAGGTCGACCGATATGGGTTTTTCTCTGGCCGATGCCGATATTTAGAAATCGCGATGGCCGATATATGATGCCGATTTTTTTTTCCCTTCATCTCATAAAATCTAACAGTTAGACCTCTTTCACAATGGGGGCGTTTTTCAGGCCCTTTTGGGCTAAAAATAGTGTCTGTAAAGTGCCTGCAAAACAGCTACCCTGCAGTAGGCGATGCGCTGGCAGGAGGTTAAAAAAGTCCTGCAAGCAGCATCTTTGGAGCGGTGTTTACCGCTCCTCCACCACTCCTGCCCATTGAAATGAATGTGCACCGCTGCTGAAGCATCTGCAAAGCGATTCGGCAGCGGCGCTTCACGGTGCATTTAATCCCTTCCTTGGGCGCTAGCTGGGTTATAAGCACCCCGCTAGCCACCGAATAGCGCCGCTAAAATGATGGTAAAACGCTGCTAAAACTAGCAGCGTTTTACCGTCAACGCCTGCCCGCTCCAGTGTGAAAGCAACCTCAAGTAATAAGTTATACGGAAAATTTCTTACATTTAAACATTTATTAAACAAAACAAACCTCCAATCAGTTCACTTGTATGTATAATTTAGATAAAAAAAAAAAAAACAGGTTCATCAAAACAATTCATTAGTGTATTTTTTCCCAAAAAAATTGCGTTTGAAAGACCGCTGCGCAAATACCGTGTGACATAAAATATTGCAGCAACCTCTATTTTATTCCCTAGGGTCGCTGCTATTTTTGGGGGTTCTAAGTGATATTCTAGCAGAAAATACAGGATTTTTACTTGTAAGCAACAAATGTCAGAAAAGATTTAGTCTTTAAATGGTTAAACTGAAAAATCCTACACATGTAGTTCAGTCCATTGATAAGTAAGAAACATTGCATCTTTTTAGCTTCTTTTATCAGATTTGGCAGGCTGCCCAGAGAGGAGAGAAGTCGCTCCACCGAAGACTTCAGGCAACTTGCATTGACTTCTATTACAGAAGTCATTTGCAAGTCGCGCTGAAGTTATAATCAGCTTTTTTTATCAGCACAATCGGCTGATGCCGATTAATTAAAAAACGCCAAATATCGGCCGATATATCGGTCGACCTCTAGTGGTGATAAATGGGGAGTACTCGGAATGGTCCGGTGTGGAAAGCGGGGTCTTCCAGGGTTCTATCCGGGGACCAATCCTATTTAATTTATTCATAAATGATCTGGAGGATGGGATAAACAGCTCAATCTCAGTATTTGCGGACGAACCCCTGGGAGAATCTAGGACGGAGAAGGACCTGGGGGTCCTAGTAGATGATTGGCTCAGCGGTGGCATGCAATGCCAAGCTGCTGCAAGCAAAGCAAACAGAATATTGGCATGCATTAAAAAGGGGATTAACTCCAGAGATAAAATGATTCATTCTCCCACTCTACAAGACTCTGGTCCGGCTGCACCTGGAGTATGCCGTCCAGTTCTGGGCACCAGTCCTCAGGAAGGATGTGCTGGAACTGGATGGAGAGAGTCCAGAGAAGGGCAACAAAGCTATTAAAGAGACTGGAGGACATTAGTTATGAGGAAAGGTTAATAGCACTGAACTTATTCTTTCTGGAGAACAAACGCTTAAAAGGGGGATATGATTTCAATGTACAAATGCCATACTGGTGACCCCGCAATAGGGATAGAACTTTTCAGCGAAAGGGAATTTAAAAAGACAGGGCCATTCACTAAAGTTAGAAGAGAAGTTGTTTAACCTTAAACTGCGTAGAGGGTTTTTTACTGTAAGAGCGGTTAGGAGGTGGAATTCTCTTCCACATGAGGTGGTTTCAGCAGGGAGCATTGATAATTTAAAAAAACTATTAGATAAGCACCTGAATGACCACAACATACAGGGATATGCAATGTAATACTGACATAAAAGCGCACACAGGTTGGACTTGATGGACTTTTGTCTTTTTTTCAACCTCACCTACTATATAACTATGTAGCTGATAAATAATGAAAAAGTCACTCGCATTCAGAATCGGTTTTTAACCAGTTGCTGACCGGGCCATAGCCGAATGATGGCTACAACATGGTCGGATAACTCTGGCAGGTCGTCATATGACGTCCTCCCAGAATCACGCACCCGAGAATGTCCATGACGGCCGGGTCTTTCTGGATCTGAAGTGCCCACAGCGCTGATCTCTGTTCATACATGCTCAGCCATGCCCATCCATCTCCAGCCATGCTCAACCATCCCCATCCATGGTTCATCCGTGCCAATCCATGGCCCAGCCGTGGCCCATTCATGCTCATCCATGCCACATCAGTGCTCAGAAAGTCCTGATGCAAGAGACAGCAAGCTGACCACCATTCTCAGATGGAAGCCTGCAACCTCATACATTCCATGATTGATAGTTTTATGATTCTGTCCCTGAGCTATGAAGAGGTTGAGTGTCTTATTTTCTGTTCAGTTTGTATGTTCATTTTCCAGGACAGTACTGTGTTACTCCGAAATGCTTGTACAAAAACGCTTTATGTGAATGTTTTTTTCTGCCAAGTGAACTGGCGATTTTTTAAGTCCAGAGTTCATGGACCCTAATAGATGAATACACTTTAATTAATAAGTGTGGGAGTATGGTGGGTGTTCCCACAAAGTAATGGCATAATGGGCTAGTATGTAAAGAGTTACCTGTAAACCAGATCCTTCCATTGGTGCACTGTTGATGCTGAAAGGGCTTCCATCTTCACCCATCTTCTGTCTGGGTTTGTGGACTGTGGCTGTTTGGCCGAGCCATGACGACATCACTCCCGTGCATGTGCATGGGAGTCAGGGCACAGCTCTCTGAATTGCCAGCACATTCAATATGCCATCAATTTAGAGTGCAGTGCACATGCACCAGTGACATCACCTGATGCAAAACAGTTAAATATCTCCTAAACGTTTAGGAGATATTTATTATACCTACAGGTAAGCTTTATTATAAGCTTACCTGTAGGTAAAAGTAGCAAAGCAGAGTTTTCTACCACTTTAACTACTTCCCACCCACCATATAGCAAAATCACGGACGCAAAGTGGTTAAGTTATCCTGACTTGTCCCCAGTGCAGCTTTGCCCCAGTGCAGCCTTGTCCCCAGTGCAGCTTTGCCCCAGTTCAGCCTTGTCCCCAGTGCAGCTTTGCCCCAGTTCAGCTTTGCCCCAGTGCAGCCTTGTCCCCAGTGGTCCGTGCAGCCTTGTCGCCGCCGACATACAAACGTTTAGTTTGTATTTTTAAACATGGCGCCGCGGAGTTCGGAGGGACCCAGTCCCTATGATGGACATAACAGAGGTCCAATGGCGGGACTGGGCGTGACTGTGAACGGCGCCGAGAAAAGCCGAGAACCCTCGGCTATGTGTATCTCGGCTCCGCCCAGTCACTGTGTCCTCGGCGGCGCTTGTTCAGCTGAACGAGCGCCCCCGAGTCCCTCCGAACTCCGCGGCGCCATGTTTAAAAATACAAGCTATGTGAATGTCGGCGGCGATCACGGCGATCGCTCCGACAGATCACAAAATAGCGGGGATCGGCGTATAACACGCACCCACGATTTTCCCCTTATTTTAAGGGGAAAAAAGTGCGTGTTATACGCCGATAAATACGGTATTTGGTCAATATCAAAAATTCATCTCAATACTTTGTTATATATCCTCTGTTGGCAATTACAGAGGTCAAACGTTTTCTGTAAGTCTTCACAAGGTTGTCACACACTGTTGCTGGTATGTTGGTCCATTCCTCCATGCAGATCTCCTCTAGAACAGTGATGTTTTGGGGCTGTCGCTGGGCAACACGGACTTTCAACTCCCTCCAAAGGTTTTCTATGGGGTTGAGATCTGGAGACTGGCTAGGCCACTCCAGGACCTTGAAATGCTTCTTACGAAGCCACTCCTTCATTGCCCGGGCGGTGTGTTTGGGATCATTGTCATGCTGAAAGACCCAGCCACGTTTCATCTTCAATGCCCTTGCTGATGGGAGGAGGTTTGCACTCAAAATCTCACAATACATGGCCCCATTCATTCTTTCATGTACACGGATCAGTCGTCCTGTTCCTTTGGAGAGAAACAGCCCCAAAGCATGATGTTGCCACCCCCTTGCTTCACAGTAGGTATGGTGTTCTTTGGTTCCAACTCAGCATTCTCTCTCCTCCAAACACGACGAGTTGTGTTTCTACCAAACAGTTCTACTTTGGTTTCATCTGACCATATGACATTCTCCCAATCCTCTTCTGATCATCCAAATGCTCTATAGCAAACCTCAGACGGGCCCGGACATGTACTGGCTTAAGCAGGGGGACACGTCTGGCGCTGCAGGATCTGAGTACCTGGCGGTGTAGTGTGTTACTGATGGTAGCCTTTGTTATGTTGGTCCCAGATCTCTGCAGGTCATTCACTAGGTCCCCCCGTGTGGTTCTGGGATTTTTTCTCACCGTACTTGTGATCATTTTGACCCCATGGAGTGAGATCTTGCGTGGAGCCCCAGATCGAGGGAGATTATCAGTGGTCTTGTATGTCTTGATTTTCTAATTATAGCTCCCACAGTTGATTTCTTCACACCAAGCTGCTTGCCTATTGCAGATTCAGTCTTCACAGCCTGGTGCAGGTCTACAATCTTGTTTCTGGTGTCCTTCAACAGCTCTTTGGTCTTCACCATAGTGGAGTTTGGAGTGTGACAGTTTGAGGTTGTGGACAGGTGTCTTTTATACTGATAACAAGTTCAAACAGGTGCCATTAATACAGGTAATGTGTGGAGGATAGAGGAGCCTCTTAACCACTTACCAACCGGCCCATAGCCGAATGACGGCTGCAGGGCGGTTGGATAACTCTGGGAGGGCGTACTATGACGTCCTCCCAGAATTCCCCTCTCGCGCGCCCCCTGGGGCGCGCACCCGAACACATCCGTGACCACCGGGTCCAGGGGACCCGGCGCATCACGGATCCCGGTAAATGGCCGCTGATCGCGGCCGTTTACCATGTGATCGAGCCGTCAAATGACGGCGCGATCACATGTAAACAGACCGGCATCATCTGATGACGCCGGTTCCTCTCCTCCCCTCCTGTGTACCGATCGGTACACTGTGAGCGGGGAGGGGGATGGATGGATGTCTGCAGCGCTGTGGGCTGTATGTGTAGTGCCCACAGCGCTGCACAGAGACATCCATCCATCCATGCTCAGCCATCCCTCACTACTAATGCTGTGCAATACTCTGCAATACCAGCACAATACTCTGCAATGCTGTGCAATACTCTGCAATACCCCCACAATACTCTGCAATACCCCCACAATACTCTGCAATGCTGTGCAATACTCTGCAATACCCCCACAATACTCTGCAATACCCCCACAATACTCTGCAATACCCCCACAATACTCTGCAATACTCTGCAATGCCCCCACAATACTCTGCAATGCTGTGCAATAGTCTGCAATACCCCCACAATACTCTGCAATGCTGTGCAATACTCTGCAATGCCCCCACAATACTCTGCAATGCTGTGCAATACTCTGCAATGCCCCCACAATACTCTGCAATGCCCCCGCCATACTCTGCAATGCCCCCCGCCATACTCTGCAATGCCTCCGTCATACCCCGCCATACTCCGCCATACCCCGCCATACTCCGCCATACCCCGCCATACTCCGCCATACCCCGCAATACCCCGCCATACTCCGCAATACCCTGCCATACCCCGCCATACTCCGCCATACCCCGCAATACCCCGCCATACTCCGCAATACCCTGCCATACCCCGCCATACTCCGCCATACTCTGCCATACCCTGCCATACTCCGCCATACCCCGCCATACCCCGCCATACTCCTCCATACCCCGCAATACCCCGCCATACTCCGCAATACCCTGCCATACTCCGCCATACCCCGCCATACCCCGCCATACTCCGCCATACCCCGCAATACCCCGCAATACTCCGCAATACCCCGCCATACTCCGCAATACCCCGCCATACCCTGCCATGCTGAGCCATGCTCAGCTGTACTCGGCCTCTGTATGTGGCCAGGCTGTGGAAGTCTCACACATGGGGTATCGCCGTACTCAGGAGGAGCAGGAGAATCTATTTTGAGGTGTTATTTTTGGCATGTACATGTTATGTGGTAGAAATATTGTATAAATGGACAACTTTGTGTTAAAAAAAAAAAAAAGCGTTTTAACCACTTCCCGCCCGCCGGCCGTCATACAACGTCCTTGACTTTGTGCGGAGATATCTGAATGATGGTTGCAGCTACAGGCATCATTCAGATATCAGCTTTTTCAGCCGGCGATTCCCTACACCATGAGAACGATCATAGCAGCTGTTCCACTGCTTGATCGTTCTTACGGGAGGCGAGAGGGGACGTCCCCCCTTCCCGCCGCCTTGCGGTGCTTCTACCGACTCACCGCTACGATCGAAGCCAGGATCTTTTTTTTTTTTTTTTTTTTTTTAATTTCAGGCTTCCCAGCCTAGAGGTGAGATGTGGGGTCTTATTGACCCCATATCTCACTGTAAAGAGGACCTGTCATGCCATATTCCTATTACAAGGATGTTTATATTCCTTGTAATAGGAATAAAAGTGGTCAAAAATTTTTTTTTTTGGAAAAAAGCATCAAACTAAAATAAATAAAGTAAAATGAACAATAAAAAAAAAAAAAAAAATTTTTAAAGCGCCCCTGTCCCTGTGTGCTCGCATGCAGAAGCGAACACATACGTAAGTCCCGCCCACATATGAAAACGGTGTTCAAACCACACATGTGAGGTATCGCTGCGATCGGTAGAGCGAGAGCAATAATTTTGGCCCTAGACCTCCTCTGTAACTCAAAACATGTAACCAGTAAAAAATTTTAAAGCGTCGCCTATGGGGATTTTTGAGTAGCAAAGTTTGGCGCCATTCCACAAGCGCGTGCAATTTTGAAGGGTGACATGTTGGATATCTATTTACTCAGCGTAACTTCATCTTTCACATTATGCAAAAACATTGGGCTAACTTTACTGTTTTGGTTTTTGTAAAGCACAAAACTTTTTTTTTTCCAAAAAAAACGCGTTAAAAAAATTGCTGCGCAAATACCGTGCGAGATAAAAAGTTGCAACGACCGCCATTGTATTCTCTAGGGTCTTTGCTAAAAAAACATATATAATGTTTTGGGGTTCTAAGTAATTTTCTAGCTAATAAATGATGATTTTTACATGTAGGAGAGAAATGTCAGAATCGGCCTGGTTGCTCCAGAACGCCTGAAGGTGCTCCCCTGCATGTTGGGCCTCTGTATGTGGCCACGCTGTGTAAAAGTCTCACACATGTGGTATCACCATACTCGGGAGTAATAGCAGAATGTGTTTTGGGGTGTAATTTGTGGTATGCATATGCGGTCTGTGAGAAATACCCTGCTAATATGACAATTTTGTGGAAAAAAAAAAAAGTAAAAAAAAAACCTTGATTTTGCAAAGAATTGTGGGAAAAAATGACAACTTCAAAAAACTCACCATGCATCTTTCTAAATACCTTGGAATGTCTTCTTTCCAAAAAGGGGTCATTTGGGGGGTATTTGTACTTTTCTGGCATGTTAGGGTCTCAAGAAATTAGATAGGCCGTCAGTAATTCAGGTGTGATCAATTTTCAGATATGCGCACCATAGCTTTTGGACTCTATAACTTTCAAAAAGACCAAATAATATCCACCGATTTGGGTTATTTTTACCAAAGATATGTAGCGGTATAAATTTTGGCCAAAATATATGAAGAAAAATTACTAATTTGCAAAATATTATAACAGAAATGAAGAAAAATGTATTTTTTTACAGATTTTTCGGTCTTTTTTCTTTTACGGTGCAAAAAATAAAGAACCCAGCAGTGATTAAATACCACCAAAAGAAAGCTCTATTTGTGTGAAAAAAAGGACAAAAATTTCATAAAGATACAGTGTTGCATGACTGAGTAATTGTCATTCAAAATGTGAGAGCACCAAAAGCTGAAAATTGGTCTGGTTAGGAAGGGGGTTTAAGTGCCCAGTTGTCAAGTGGTTAAAGAAGAAGATACAGGTCTGTGGGAGCCAGAAATCTTGCTTGTTTGTAGGTGACCAAATACTTATTTTCCACCATAATTTGCAAATAAATTCTTTCAAAAATCAGACAATGTGATTGTCTGGATTTGTTTCCACATTTTGTCTCTCATAGTTGAGGTATACCTATGATGACAATTACAGGCCTCTCTCATCTTTCTAAGTGGGAGAACTTGCACAATTGGTGGCTGACTAAATACTTTTTTGCCCCACTGTATATATATATATATATATATATATATATATATATATATATATATATATATATATATATATAAAACTAGTTGCCTTGATTGCTTGCTGACTCTTCTCACTTACCCAGAAAAATGAAAGCATGGACTTCTCAATTGGCTCTGACTGTCCTGGTCTGCATACTTGTTTTGGGTCACTAACGCAGAAAATGTTAAAGCCAGAAAGTCAATATGACAGCCAGAAAATTAGCATTTGCAAAATGTAAAATCAGCAGGCAGTAAATAGGGGTAATTTACACAATTTGAGGCAATCAAGACATGTACATTGTATGTGTGTATATATATATATATATATATATATATATATATATATATATATATATATATATATAGAGAGAGAGAGAAAGAGATATATATATATATAAATATATATATACCTACTTTAAATAAAGTAATTTTTTTTTCCTTAGGTTAGGTAGAAATGAAATATTGCACATGAAAAATTTGAATTCTCATTCTGAGCCAGCACGTGGATCTTTATGCCCCTTTTCAAATTTTACAAACTTTCCATTTGCTTCTTTGATGTGAAGCCTGTTGTTTTAGGAGCTCAATAGCTAAAGCTGAATACACATAAGTGCCAACTAATAAGAAAAATTGCGACACTTCCGGTTCCGGTGCGGCATGAAGTAGCTGCTCCTCTCCTCAGCTCCCGCACTACGGACCGAATCTGCCTGTAAAATTTACCTAGAGCCTCCTCATCCACCCTCAGCTACCTCCAGGTGACATCCGCCAGCCTATGGACTGGTTTGTGGAGAAAACTGGCTCCCGCACACAAACGGCCCAGACGGCGCCGCCGGCTCAGCCGCAAATCGAGGCCCCGGTCTCGGCCTACACGGAGCCATACACAGGCTCACAGATGGCGGAGATGGAGGTAGCAGCTGCACAGCCACTCATACCTTCCTACATGCCTCCTCTACTCAGCCACAACCTCCCCATGTCTCCTCTCCACAAGCCTCCCTCTTACAGGCCTTCTCCCCACAAGCCTCCGCTCCACAGCATAATGGGGATCACAGCACAGAGCACAGGCTGTGGCAGTCCTCCTGTCCCCTATGATCTCTGCCTCAGTGGAAAAAGGCAGTAAACGCGGGGATGAAGCAAATAAAGGCCCAGCTAGGAGAACACACCACTAGGCTGAACGAGCTAGAACACCGCCTATCCAGCATGGAAGAGGAGATGTACCAGGCCCAGGCCACAGAACAAGCACAGGACAAGACAAATCAGTATATTATCCAAAAACTCAACGATTTGGAAAACAGATCCAGAAGGAACAACCTGCTATTCGTGGATATACCTGAATCCCTACAAGCACCTGCTCTATCTGAATTTTGCTCACAATGCATCCCGGAAGCGCTAGGCCTTCCAGGCTCTTGCACAGTGGAACGTGCCCACCGTATGGGGTCCTACAACACAGAACAGAAGAACTCTCGGCCTATAATTGCTAAATACCTAAACTACTCTGACAAGGCCCTTATCCTCCAAAAGTACAGACAAACCTGCTCACTCCAGATTGATGGCATAAGGGTTCTCATATTTGCCGACTACTCCATTGAGGTCTCTAAGAAACAAAAAGCCTTCCAGCAGGTTTGCACAGAACTCTTTAAACAACAAATCAAATTCACACTCCTTCCCGGCCACCCTCCGTCTCAAGACACCAAGCGGCGATCAGCTATCCTTTCAAGACCCCTCTGAAGCGGAAGCCTACTTGCGGTCTCTACATACAAACCCTCACCCGCACACCCCATCCAAAGCTGCTCCTATCAATCGCTCCCTGGACCAAAGGAGCCCACACAAAGACTCCCCCAATCGTTCAGATCATCGGTCCCGGATCAGCATCGCTTCTCCCCTCGCTGAAAAAGGACTACGTTCTTGGATAACCATTATTTTAAGGTAGCTCATACTGCACCACTTCAGGACTTGTCTCTGTGCTCATGCACTCACACTATTATCGTTATCTCATTATTTCTTTTATTTTTTATTTTTTCTTCCTCCTCTCACCTCACCACCTATACCTGCTACATATCACTATTTTATATAGGCTTTGGTATGTACACCAATATGTCCTATGTTACTATGTTACATTGTTAAGTTATCAAATATCCTCTTTTACAAATGTCTTCTAATATGCTCTACAAACCCTACTGGCCTCACTGTGTACAGCTTAACTCATCCTCCCCCTATACACGGCCCGAAAGAAGCCCCACAGGAACCCTCTACCCAGCCATGGGCTCTCTAAGGTCGTATCATTAGGGTCCTGTCCTGGGAGTTGACCTACACAGTGACTCCATGCGGAAAAAAGAGAAGTTCACATGTTTGAATGTTTTGTTTTGTTTTCAGGTTTCCCCCCTGACATATCCCCCCCTCCCCTCTCCCTTTCCTCTGGGGCTCATGCAAACCTCCATACCTCTCTCCTCCACATTCCCATCATGTCAACAATATCCTACTTCCTGATATAGCTGTGACTTTATCACATCACTTACACAGTGAAGGTCTCAGATTCACCCACAAGAGGATGAAAACTCTCCTACATCTCAAACGAATCAAAACTGACATAGCCTTACTTCAGGAATCTCACTTACTAACCCCAGACTTTCATCGCATGAAGAAGCTTTGGGTAGGCACTGTCTTAGGCTGGGATGCGGTTGGACGCAAAGTGGGTGTTCTCCTGCTGATACACAAAAACCTCCCCTGCACAGTCTTGTCTGTGAAATCAGACAACCAGGGACGTTTTATCACGGCACATATCCAAATAGGTTCCAAGAAGCTAGTGATATCAAATGTCTATGCTCCTAATAGCCCAGGCAGACAGTTCTACACTGAACTGGCTACTTAGCAACACCCACCTCCCCCATTTGGTTGTAGGAGATTTTAATGACATCCTCCATCAGACGGATGACAGATCGTCCCCCAAGCGCCCTAAACCTAGTTCCGCCCCCTCCACCCCCTCATACTTTGCAACCACTCTGGAGCCATCCACCTCCAGGATCTATGGCGCCTCTCCCACCCAGCTGACAGGGAATTTACTTTTTACTCCAATCCACACAATGTCTTCACAAGGATAGACTATTTCTTTGGCTCAGACAACCTTCTCCCCATGCTCCACAGTGCTGACATTCACGACATAACCATATCCGACCACGTCCCCATACACTCGACACTCATGACACTCGATAATCTTAACTTACCTCCACACCCAAAAATGTGTCAATTTCCCCCTTCCTACTTACATAATAACACTGACTTCCAGCAGTTCATGTCCAAATCATGGTCTGAATACTCTTTGACCAATGCCCCCCACATAGATGATCCGAACCTCTTCTGGGATGCCGGCAAAGCATACCTCAGGGGTCAAATCATTTCCTATGCCACCTCCTTTAAAAGAAACAAGCAGAAAGCAGCCAGCGCACGCTTACACCAAGCACAACGCTCCATATACACCAAAGACTCCCCAGACGCCAGAAATGAATGGCAGGCAGCGAAAAGAGACTTTGATACCTGGGCAAACACCCTTGAACTAACCAAAAAGGCCCACTTAGACGCCACCCTCCACAAGTTCGGAAATAAAGCAGGCAAACTCTTAGCCAGGCTCTGCAAAGGTCCATTCCGCCCGACCCATATAACATCTCTTTGAGACACCAAGGGAAACGTCCACTCCACACCACAGCAAATCAACAAGGTCATGCTTAAATTTTACTCAACACTTTATGCCCCAGACCCCATAGATAAACAAACAGCACGCTCTTTCATCGAGACAATAAACATGCCCAAAATGTCTCCATCACAACTAGAGGCCCTTAATGCTCCCATTTCCCTCCCCGAAATATCGACCACCATCCGTAATTTAACCCTCTCCAAGGCCCCGCGTCCTGACGGATTCACTAGTGAATTTTACAAAACCCTACAAATTATCTTAGAATCCACTCTCTACCAAGTATACAATGGTATTTGGTCAGGTGGTACATACTTACAGTCGGGGAACCAGGCCATTATAAAATTACTATCCAAGAAGGGCAAAGACCCCCAGGACCCGGGCTCATACAGACCCATCTCACTTCTTAATCTAGATGTTAAAATTATATCCAAGATCGTAGCTACTAGGTTAGCAGAGATCATCCCCTCACTGATCCAACCCGCCCAATCTGTCTTTGTGAAAGGCAGAACCGCCACCCTTAACATAGGCAAGGTCATGCTGGCCTTAGAGCATGCTAAACAGAACCCAGGCACGGACCATGCCATTATCACAGTAGATGCGGAGAAAGCCTTCGATAGTGTTAGTTTTGAATGGCTCTCCATGACCATGTCAGCAATGGGATTTAATGGTCCCTTCCACCATCTTATTAATACCATGTACACGGCTCCGGCAGCTAGACTGGTGGCAGCAGGCCTTCTCTCGGATGAATTCCGCCTCCATAAGGGTACACGTCAAGGATGCCCCCTGTCCCCGCTCCTCTTCAATATCGCCCTAGAGCCCCTATCCAGGTATCTAACCTTAACAGCTCCCTTACATGGCATTAAAGTTGGTAAACATGACCTACGCACCTCCCTCTTTGCGGATGATGTTCTTATATTCTTAGCCAACCCCCCATCAGATATGTCCACCCAGGGGCGGACTGACAACTCATGGGGCCCCCGGGCAATAGGGGCTCATGGGGCCCCCTTAGTCCCCACCCACCCACACACAAGCCACACCCTCACAAAGCCCCACGTATATATTGCACTGCTACATTACATGCATTGGTCACAGAATTTCTCTACTTCATGTTCAAAATAAATGTTTAAAGATTAAAGAAAAATAAACTCACTTTAACCACATACATTTACTGCAGGGCTGCGTCTCCTGTGAGCAGAATCATGTACAGGTACTTGATTCTGCACTTGCGGGTCTGCATGCTGTTTGACCTGCTGCCGCTGTGATTGGACACACCGAGAGCTAACCAGCGGGTCCGGAGGACCCCATGTCCGCCAGGCCCCGACGATCGTTTCCAACAGAGGCAGAACTGTGGTCTGCCTATGTAAACAAGTCCCCAGAGAGCCTCCCCTTACATCAGGGTCCCCAGAGAGCCTCCCCTTACATCAGGGTCCCCAGAGAGCCTCCCCTTACATCAGGGTCCCCAGAGAGCCTCCCCTTACATCAGGGTCCCCAGAGAACCTCCCCTTACATCAGGGTCCCCAGAGAGCCTCCTCCTTACATCAGGGTCCCCAGAGAGCCCCCTCCTTACATCAGGGTCCCCAGAGAGCCCCCTCCTTACATCAGGGTCCCCAGAGAGCCCCCTCCTTACATCAAGGTCCCCAGAGAGCCCCCCCCTTACATCAGGGTCCCCAGAGAAACCCCCCATACATCAGGGTCCCCAGAGAGCCCCCCTTACATCAAGGTCTTCAGAGAGCCCCCCCTTACATCAAGGTCTTCAGAGAGCCCCCCTTACATCAAGGTCCCCAGAGAGCCCCCCCATACATCAGGGTCTCCAGAGAGCCCCACATACATCAGGGTCCACTCCCCAGAGAGCCCCCCCATGCATTAGGGTCCCAGAGAGCCCCCCATAGATCTGGGTCCCCAGAGAGCCCCCCATAGATCTGGGTCCCCAGAGAGCCCCCCATAGATCTGGGTCCCCAGAGAGCCCCCCCCCATACATCAGGGTCCCCAGAGAGCCCCCCATACATCAGGGTCTCCAGAGAGCCCCCCCAAACATCAGGGTCCCCAGAGAGCCTCCTCCTTACATCAGGGTTCCCAGAGAGTCCCCTCCTTACATCAGGGTCCCCAGAGAGCCCCCTCCTTACATCAGGGTCCCCAGAGAGCCCCCTCCTTACATCAAGGTCCCCAGAGAGCCCCCTCCTTACATCAGGGTCCCCAGAGAGCCCCCCCATACATCAAGGTCCCCAGAGAGCCCCCCCATACATCAAGGTCCCCAGAGAGCCCCCCCATACATCAAGGTCTCCAGAGAGCCCCACATACATCAGGGTCAACTCCCCAGAGAGCCCCCCTATACATCAGGGTCCCAGAGAGCCCCCCATAGATCTGGGTCCCCAGAAAGCCCCCCAAAGATCTGGGTCCCCAGAGAGCCCCCCCATACATCAGGGTCCCCAGAGAGCCCCCCCATACATCAGGGTCCCCAGAGAGCCCCCCCATACATCAGGGTCCCCAGAGAGCCCCCCCCATACATCAGGGTCCCCAGAGAGCCCCCCCCCATACATCAGGGTCCCCAGAGAGCCCCCCCATACATCAGGGTCCCCAGAGAGCCTCCCCCCATACATCAGGGTCCCCAGAGAGCCTTCCCCCATACATCAGGGTCCCCAGAGAGCCTCGTCCTTACATTAGGGTCCCCAGAGAGCCTCCTCCTTACATCAGGGTCCCCAGAGAGCCTCCCCCCATACATCAGGGTCCCCAGAGAGCCCCCCCATACATCAGGGTCCCCAGAGAGCCTCCCCCCATACATCAGGGTCCCCAGAGAGCCTCGTCCTTACATTAGGGTCCCCAGAGAGCCTCCTCCTTACATCAGGGTCCCCAGAGAGCCTCCCCCCATACATCAGGGTCCCCAGAGAGCCTTCCCCCATACATCAGGGTCCCCAGAGAGCCTCGTCCTTACATTAGGGTCCCCAGAGAGCCTCCTCCTTACATCAGGGTCCCCAGAGAGCCTCCCCCCATACATCAGGGTCCCCAGAGAGCCTCGTCCTTACATTAGGGTCCCCAGAGAGCCTCCTCCTTACATCAGGGTCCCCAGAGAGCCTCCCCCCATACATCAGGGTCCCCAGAGAGCCTTCCCCCATACATCAGGGTCCCCAGAGAGCCTCGTCCTTACATTAGGGTCCCCAGAGAGCCTCCTCCTTACATCAGGGTCCCCAGAGAGCCTCCCCCCATACATCAGGGTCCCCAGAGAGCCCCCCCATACATCAGGGTCCCCAGAGAGCCCCCCCATACATCAGGGTCCCCAGAGAGCCCTCCCATACATCAGGGTCCCCAGAGAGCCCCCCCATACATCAGGGTCCCCAGAGAGCCCCCCCATACATCAGAGTCCCCAGAGAGCCCCCCCCCATACATCAGGGTCCCCAGAGAGCCCCCCCATACATCAGGGTCCCCAGAGAGCCCCCCCATACATCAGGGTCCCCAGAGAGCCCCCCCATACATCAGGGTCCCCAGAGAGCCCCCCATAAACCAGGGTCCCCAGAGAGCCCCCCATAAATCAGGGTCCCCAGAGAGTCCCCCATACATCAGGGTCCCCAGAGAGCCCCCCCCATACATCAGGGTCCCCAGAGAGCCCCCCCATACATCAGGGTCCCCAGAGAGCCCCCCCATACATCAGGGTCCCCAGAGAGCCCCCCATACATCAGGGTCCCCAGAGAGCCCCCCCCCCCATACATCAGGGTCCCCAGAGAGCCTCCCCCATACATCAGGGTCCCCAGAGAGCCCCCCATACATCAGGGTCCCCAGAGAGCCCCCCCCATACATCAGGGTCCCCAGAGAGTCCCCCCCCATACATCAGGGTCCCCAGAGAGCCCCCCATACATCAGGGTCCCTAGAGAGCCCCCCCATACATCAGGGTCCCCAGAGAGCCCCCCCCATACATCAGGGTCCCCAGAGAGCCCCCCCTTACATCAGGGTCCCCAGAGAGCCCCCCCTTACATCAGGGTCCCCAGAGAGCCCCCCCATACATCAGGGTCCCTAGAGAGCCCCCCCTTACATCAGGGTCCCCAGAGAGCCCCCCCTTACATCAGGGTCCCCAGAGAGCCCCCCCCATACATCAGGGTCCCCAGAGAGCCCCCCCCCATACATCAGGGTCCCCAGAGAACCCCCCATACATCAGGGTCCCCAGAGAGCCCCCCCCATACATCAGGGTCCCTAGAGAGCCCCCCCATACATCAGGGTCCCCAGAGAGCCCCCCCTTACATCAGGGTCCCCAGAGAGCCCCCCCTTACATCAGGGTCCCCAGAGAGCCCCCCCCCATACATCAGGGTCCCTAGAGAGCCCCCCTTACATCAGGGTCCCCAGAGAGCCCCCCCTTACATCAGGGTCCCCAGAGAGCCCCCCCCCATACATCAGGGTCCCCAGAGAGCCCCCCCTTACATCAGGGTCCCCAGAGAGCCCCCCATACATCAGGGTCCCCAGAGAGTCCCCCCCCATACATCAGGGTCCCCAGAGAGCCCCCCATACATCAGGGTCCCTAGAGAGCCCCCCCATACATCAGGGTCCCCAGAGAGCCCCCCCCATACATCAGGGTCCCCAGAGAGCCCCCCCTTACATCAGGGTCCCCAGAGAGCCCCCCCCCCATACATCAGGGTCCCCAGAGAGCCCCCCCCCATACATCAGGGTCCCCAGAGAGCCCCCCCTTACATCAGGGTCCCCAGAGAGCCCCCCCCCATACATCA